>NC_052329.1:14346402-14457746 GCF_016432855.1 Salvelinus namaycush
ATCAGGAGGGCCAGGGTGAGTGTCATCTGCAGGGCCAGGGTGAGGTCCATCTGGCAGGTCCAGGGTGAGGTCCATCAGCAGGGGCCAGGGTGAGGTCCATCAGGCAGGGCCAGGGTGAGGTCCATCTGCAGGGCCAGGGTGAGGTCCATCTGCAGGGCCAGGGTGAGGTCCATCTGCAGGGCCAGGGTGAGGTCCATCAGCAGGGCCAGGGTGATTTCCACATACCACTAACTGTGTTATCCCTGCTCTGCTCTGTTCAAGGAGCGTGTTGTGCCTACGATACCACTAACGTTGATGTTATCCCTGCTCTGCTCTGTCTAAGGACTTGTTGTGCTTACATACCACTAACGTGATGTTATCCCTGCTCTGCTCTGTCAAGGAGCTTGTTTGTGCTACATACCACTACGTCGATGTATCCCTGCTCTGCTCTGTCAAGGAGCTTGTTGTGCTCCATACCACTAACGTGATGTTATCCCTGCTCTGCTCTGTCAAGGAGCTGTGGTTGTGCTACATACCACTAACGTGATGTTTCCCTGCTCTGCTCTGTAAGGAGCTTGTTGTGCTACATACCACTAACGTGATGTTATCCCTGCTCTGCTCTGTCAAGGAGCTTGTTGTGCTACATACCACTAACGTGTGTTATCCCTGCTCTGCTCTGTCAAGAGCGTGTTGTGCTCCATACCACTAACGGATGTTTATCCCTGCTCTGCTCTGTCAAGGAGCGTGTTGTGCTCCATACCACTACGTGATGTTATCCTAGCTCTGCTCTGTCAAGGAGCTTAGTTTGCTGCTACATACCACTAACGTGATGTTATCCCTGCTCTGCTCTGTCAAGGAGCGTGTTGTGCTCCATACCACTAACGTGATGTTATCCCTGCTCTGCTCTGTCAAGGAGCGTGTTGTGCTACATACCACTAACGTGATGTTATCCCTGCTCTGCTCTGTCAAGGAGCGTGTTGTGCTACATACCACTAACGTGATGTTATCCCTGCTCTGCTCTGTCAAGGAGCGTGTTGTGCTACATACCACTAACGTGATGTTATCCCTGCTCTGCTCTGTCAAGGAGCGTGTTGTGCTACATACCACTAACGTGGTGTTATCCCTGCTCTGCTCTGTCAAGGAGCTTGTTGTGCACCATACCACTAACGTGATGTTATCCCTGCTCTGCTCTGTCAAGGAGCGTGTTGTGCTACATACCACTAACGTGGTTTTATCCCTGCTCTGCTCTGTCAAGGAGCGTGTTGTGCTACATACCACTGACGTGATGTTATCCCTGCTCTGCTCTGTCAAGGAGCGTGTTGTGCTCCATACCACTAACGTGATGTTATCCCTGCTCTGCTCTGTCAAGGAGCGTGTTGTGCTACATACCACTAACGTGATGTTATCCCTGCTCTGCTCTGTCAAGGAGCGTGTTGTGCTACATACCACTGACGTGATGTTATCCCTGCTCTGCTCTGTCAAGGAGCGTGTTGTGCTACATACCACTAACGTGATGTTATCCCTGCTCTGCTCTGTCAAGGAGCGTGTTGTGCTACATACCACTGACGTGATGTTATCCCTGCTCTGCTCTGTCAAGGAGCTTGTTGTGCTACATACCACTAACGTGATGTTATCCCTGCTCTGCTCTGTCAAGGAGCGTGTTGTGCTACATATCACTAACGTGGTGTTATCCCTGCTCTGCTCTGTCAAGGAGCGTGTTGTGCTACATACCACTAACGTGATGTTATCCCTGCTCTGCTCTGTCAAGGAGCGTGTTGTGCTACATACCACTAACGTGATGTTATCCCTGCTCTGCTCTGTCAAGGAGCGTGTTGTGCTCCATACCACTAACGTGATGTTATCCCTGCTCTGCTCTGTCAAGGAGCGTGTTGTGCTCCATACCACTAACGTGGTGTTATCCCTGCTCTGCTCTGTCAAGGAGCGTGTTGTGCTACATATCACTAACGTGATGTTATCCCTGCTCTGCTCTGTCAAGGAGCGTGTTGTGCTCCATACCACTAACGTGATGTTATCCCTGCTCTGCTCTGTCAAGGAGCGTGTTGTGCTCCATACCACTAACGTGATGTTATCCCTGCTCTGCTCTGTCAAGGAGCGTGTTGTGCTACATACCACTAACGTGATGTTATCCCTGCTCTGTCAAGGAGCGTGTTGTGCTACATATCACTAACGTGGTGTTATCCCTGCTCTGCTCTGTCAAGGAGCGTGTTGTGCTACATACCACTAACGTGGTGTTATCCCTGCTCTGCTCTGTCAAGGAGCTTGTTGTGCTACATACCACTAACGTGATGTTATCCCTGCTCTGCTCTGTCAAGGAGCTTGTTGTGCTACATACCACTAACGTGATGTTATCCCTGCTCTGCTCTGTCAAGGAGCTTGTTGTGCTCCATACCACTAACGTGGTGTTATCCCTGCTCTGCTCTGTCAAGGAGCGTGTTGTGCTCCATACCACTAACGTGATGTTATCCCTGCTCTGCTCTGTCAAGGAGCGTGTTGTGCTCCATACCACTAACGTGATGTTATCCCTGCTCTGCTCTGTCAAGGAGCGTGTTGTGCTACATATCACTAACGTGGTGTTATCCCTGCTCTGCTCTGTCAAGGAGCGTGTTGTGCTACATACCACTAACGTGGTGTTATCCCTGCTCTGCTCTGTCAAGGAGCGTGTTGTGCTACATATCACTAACGTGGTGTTATCCCTGCTCTGCTCTGTCAAGGAGCTTGTTGTGCACCATACCACTAACGTGATGTTATCCCTGCTCTGCTCTGTCAAGGAGCGTGTTGTGCTACATACCACTAACGTGATGTTATCCCTGCTCTGCTCTGTCAAGGAGCGTGTTGTGCTACATATCACTAACGTGGTGTTATCCCTGCTCTGCTCTGTCAAGGAGCGTGTTGTGCTCCATACCTCTAACGTGATGTTATCCCTGCTCTGCTCTGTCAAGGAGCGTGTTGTGCTCCATACCACTAACGTGATGTTATCCCTGCTCTGCTCTGTCAAGGAGCGTGTTGTGCTACATACCACTAACGTGATGTTATCCCTGCTCTGCTCTGTCAAGGAGCGTGTTGTGCTACATACCACTAACGTGATGTTATCCCTGCTCTGCTCTGTCAAGGAGCGTGTTGTGCTACATACCACTAACGTGGTGTTATCCCTGCTCTGCTCTGTCAAGGAGCGTGTTGTGCTACATACCACTAACGTGATGTTATCCCTGCTCTGCTCTGTCAAGGAGCGTGTTGTGCTACATACCACTAACGTGATGTTATCCCTGCTCTGCTCTGTCAAGGAGCGTGTTGTGCTACATACCACTAACGTGATGTTATCCCTGCTCTGCTCTGTCAAGGAGCTTGTTGTGCTACATACCACTAACGTGATGTTATCCCTGCTCTGCTCTGTCAAGGAGCGTGTTGTGCTACATACCACTAACGTGATGTTATCCCTGCTCTGCTCTGTCAAGGAGCTTGTTGTGCTACATACCACTAACGTGATGTTATCCCTGCTCTGCTCTGTCAAGGAGCGTGTTGTGCTACATATCACTAACGTGGTGTTATCCCTGCTCTGCTCTGTCAAGGAGCGTGTTGTGCTACATACCACTAACGTGATGTTATCCCTGCTCTGCTCTGTCAAGGAGCGTGTTGTGCTCCATACCACTAACGTGATGTTATCCCTGCTCTGCTCTGTCAAGGAGCGTGTTGTGCTACATATCACTAACGTGGTGTTATCCCTGCTCTGCTCTGTCAAGGAGCGTGTTGTGCTACATACCACTAACGTGGTGTTATCCCTGCTCTGCTCTGTCAAGGAGCGTGTTGTGCTACATATCACTAACGTGGTGTTATCCCTGCTCTGCTCTGTCAAGGAGCGTGTTGTGCTACATACCACTAACGTGATGTTATCCCTGCTCTGCTCTGTCAAGAAGCTTGTTGTGCTACATACCACTAACGTGATGTTATCCCTGCTCTGCTCTGTCAAGGAGCTTGTTGTGCTACATACCACTAACGTGGTGTTATCCCTGCTCTGCTCTGTCAAGGAGCTTGTTGTGCTACATACCACTAACGTGATGTTATCCCTGCTCTGCTCTGTCAAGGAGCGTGTTGTGCTCCATACCACTAACGTGATGTTATCCCTGCTCTGCTCTGTCAAGGAGCGTGTTGTGCTACATACCACTAACGTGATGTTATCCCTGCTCTGCTCTGTCAAGGAGCGTGTTGTGCTACATACCACTAACGTGATGTTATCCCTGCTCTGCTCTGTCAAGGAGCGTGTTGTGCTACATACCACTAACGTGATGTTATCCCTGCTCTGCTCTGTCAAGGAGCGTGTTGTGCTACATACCACTAACGTGGTGTTATCACTGCTCTGCTCTGTCAAGGAGCTTGTTGTGCACCATACCACTAACGTGATGTTATCCCTGCTCTGCTCTGTCAAGGAGCGTGTTGTGCTACATACCACTAACGTGGTGTTATCCCTGCTCTGCTCTGTCAAGGAGCGTGTTGTGCTACATATCACTAACGTGGTGTTATCCCTGCTCTGCTCTGTCAAGGAGCGTGTTGTGCTACATACCACTAACGTGATGTTATCCCTGCTCTGCTCTGTCAAGGAGCGTGTTGTGCTACATATCACTAACGTGGTGTTATCCCTGCTCTGCTCTGTCAAGGAGCTTGTTGTGCTACATACCACTAACGTGATGTTATCCCTGCTCTGCTCTGTCAAGGAGCTTGTTGTGCTACATACCACTAACGTGATGTTATCCCTGCTCTGCTCTGTCAAGGAGCGTGTTGTGCTCCATACCACTAATGTGATGTTATCCCTGCTCTGCTCTGTCAAGGAGCTTGTTGTGCTCCATACCACTAACGTGATGTTATCCCTGCTCTGCTCTGTCAAGGAGCTTGTTGTGCTACATACCACTAACGTGATGTTATCCCTGCTCTGCTCTGTCAAGGAGCTTGTTGTGCTACATACCACTAACGTGATGTTATCCCTGCTCTGCTCTGTCAAGGAGCTTGTTGTGCTACATACCACTAACGTGGTGTTATCCCTGCTCTGCTCTGTCAAGGAGCTTGTTGTGCTACATACCACTAACGTGATGTTATCCCTGCTCTGCTCTGTCAAGGAGCGTGTTGTGCTACATACCACTAACGTGATGTTATCCCTGCTCTGCTCTGTCAAGGAGCTTGTTGTGCTACATACCACTAACGTGATGTTATCCCTGCTCTGCTCTGTCAAGGAGCGTGTTGTGCTCCATACCACTAACGTGATGTTATCCCTGCTCTGCTCTGTCAAGGAGCGTGTTGTGCTACATACCACTAACGTGATGTTATCCCTGTTCTGCTCTGTCAAGGAGCTTGTTGTGCTCCATACCACTAACGTGATGTTATCCCTGCTCTGCTCTGTCAAGGAGCTTGTTGTGCTACATACCACTAACGTGGTGTTATCCCTGCTCTGCTCTGTCAAGGAGCTTGTTGTGCTACATACCACTAACGTGATGTTATCCCTGCTCTGCTCTGTCAAGGAGCTTGTTGTGCTACATACCACTAACGTGGTGTTATCCCTGCTCTGCTTTGTCAAGGAGCTTGCTGTGCTACATACCACTAACGTGATGTTATCCCTGCTCTGCTCTGTCAAGGAGCTTGTTGTGCTACATACCACTAACGTGGTGTTATCCCTGCTCTGCTCTGTCAAGGAGCTTGTTGTGCTCCATACCACTAACGTGATGTTATCCCTGCTCTGCTCTGTCAAGGAGCGTGTTGTGCTACATACCACTAACGTGATGTTATCCCTGCTCTGCTCTGTCAAGGAGCGTGTTGTGCTACATACCACTAACGTGATGTTATCCCTGCTCTGCTCTGTCAAGGAGCGTGTTGTGCTACATACCACTAACGTGATGTTATCCCTGCTCTGCTCTGTCAAGGAGCTTGTTGTGCTACATACCACTAACGTGATGTTATCCCTGCTCTGCTCTGTCAAGGAGCGTGTTGTGCTCCATACCACTAACGTGATGTTATCCCTGCTCTGCTCTGTCAAGGAGCGTGTTGTGCTACATACCACTAACGTGATGTTATCCCTGTTCTGCTCTGTCAAGGAGCTTGTTGTGCTCCATACCACTAACGTGATGTTATCCCTGCTCTGCTCTGTCAAGGAGCTTGTTGTGCTACATACCACTAACGTGGTGTTATCCCTGCTCTGCTCTGTCAAGGAGCTTGTTGTGCTCCATACCACTAACGTGATGTTATCCCTGCTCTGCTCTGTCAAGGAGCGTGTTGTGCTACATACCACTAACGTGATGTTATCCCTGCTCTGCTCTGTCAAGGAGCGTGTTGTGCTCCATACCACTAACGTGATGTTATCCCTGCTCTGCTCTGTCAAGGAGCTTGTTGTGCTACATACCACTAACGTGGTGTTATCCCTGCTCTGCTCTGTCAAGGAGCGTGTTGTGCTACATACCACTAACGTGATGTTATCCCTGCTCTGCTCTGTCAAGGAGCGTGTTGTGCTACATACCACTAACGTGATGTTATCCCTGCTCTGCTCTGTCAAGGAGCTTGTTGTGCTCTATAGGTATCATTGTTTCCATCCCATTTCACAGGAATCGGCCTCGCTCAGAGAAAAGTGTTTTTCTATCCTTGGGCTCTGCCTTTGTCACATCAAGGCCTTAGTTTGATCTGCGGATTCTTTACGAGAGTGAGTGTATATGTGTTGTGTGTGTTGTATGTGTGTTCACGAGTGCGTGTGTGTGTGTGTTTGTGCCATGAATGTTTATACTGTATGTGCTTACTTGTGTGGGCGTCTATAGGAGTTTCCACTTTAGGAGTCTGTATGTGTTGTGTGTGTGTGTGCTGTGTGTGTGTTTATGAATGTGTGTGTGTGTGTGTGTGCTGTGTGTGTGTTCATGAATGTGTGTGTGTGTGTGTGTGTGTGTGTGTGTGTGTGTGTGTGTGTGTGTGTGTGTGTGTGTGTGTGTGTGTGTGTGTGTGTGTGTGTGTGTGTGTGTGTGTGTGTGTGTGTGTGTGTGTGTGTGTGTTTATGAGTGTGTGTGCGTATTTCTATTTCTGGGAACAAAGTTGAGATTGGTTGCTGGGCTGATGGATCTATTTTAGAGTCAGTCTGAAAGGGCTCCTGTCAGAGAGAATTGCATTAGTTAAGCAGCAGACCTTGAAGGCACCTTTATAACAAATTCACTAGAATGAAGAGCCTTTTATCAACTCTGAGCCTCAGCACACAGCACATCGCACCGGTGGCACAGAGAACTCCTTTCTAATGATGTTTCCAACACTGGGAGGTGCTAACTACTCAATGTGCGCATTACAAGTATTTATTCCTGGGAATGGAAGTACATAGCTCTGAATATGAATGAATATTCCTCGGGGGATTAGTGTGAAATTGGAAAAGATAACACATGTATGAGTGTTGGAATAGTTAGTTAGTTATTGTGGCTCGTTCTTCTCCTGTTTTAATTACCTACAGCGAATTAATCCGAGCAGCTTTAGTGGACACATTCTAACAAACACACACACAGGCATGCACACACACACACACACGCACACGCACACACACACACACACACACACACACACACACACACACACACACACACACACACACACACACACACACACACACACACACATACATGCAAGTATACAGGCAAACACACACAGAGATAGCCATGGTGATCAATCAGGCTGCGACACCAGTACAACACATGCACACCATTGTTCATTCCCACAGTTGCCTAAGTGCCCTTATCAAGAAGGCAATTTGTGTCTCCATCTGTGGTCAAGGCGTTATGAGTCCTCACCCATTTAGCCTCATACCTCTCCCTTTTATCTTCCTGCCCAACACTTAGCACTCCAGCAATTAGAGAGTTGTGTGCCTGCCAGCCTGCTAGCCTGGAACACTGGAGCTAGCTTGATATGCTAAAGCTAGCCTGCTACACTGGAGCTAGCCTGCCAGCCTTCTAGCCTGCTAACCTGCTACGCTAAAGCTAGCATGCTACACTGGAGCTAGCCTTCTAGCCTGCTACGCTAAAGCTAGCCTGCTACACTGGAGCTAGCCTGCCAGCTTGCTAGCCTGCTAACCTGCTACGCTGCAGCTAGCCTGCCAGCCTGCTAGCCTACTAACCTGCTAGCCGCTCCCCATTAACTCAAAACAAAACCCTGTTCTTCAACCAGCAGTACACTACTGTCACACCCCAGACTCTCTCTCTCTCTCTCTTTATTTGAGTCTCTCTCTTCACTCATCCATCTTCCCTCTTTTAATTTCCCCCTTTCAAATAAAGGCTTACGGAGTTGATAAAGCAATAAGAACAACAATTAAATTAAGTGCATGAACATACAGTTGATGTCGGATGTTTACATACAATTAGGTTGGAGTCATTAAAACTCAATTTTCAACCACTCCACAAATTTGGTGGGTTAGGACTTCTACTTTGTGCATGACACAAGTCATTTTTCCAACAATTGTTTACAGACAGATTATTTCACTTATAATTCACTGTATCACGATTCCAGTGGGTCAGAAGTTTACATACACTAAGTTGACTGTGCTTTTAAACAGCTTGGAAAATTCCAGAAAATCATGTCATGGCTTTAGAAGCTTCTGATAGGCTAATTGACATCATATGAGTCAACTGGAGGTGTACCTGTGGATGTATTTCAAGGCCTACCTTCAAATTCAATTCCTCTTTGCTTGAAATCATGAGTAAATCAAAAGAAATCAGCCAAGACCTCAGAAAAAATTGTAGACCTCCACAAGTCTGGTTCATTCATGGGAGCAATTTCCAAACGCCTGAAGGTACCACGTTCATCTGTACAAACAATAGTACGCAAGTATAAACAACATGGGACCACGCAGCCGTCATACCGCTCAGGAAGGAGACGCGTTCTGTCTCCTAGAGATGAACGTACTTTGGTGCGAAAAGTGCAAATCAATCCCAGAACAACAGCAAAGGATGCTGGAGGGCACAGGTACAAAAGTATCTATATCCACAGTAAAATGAGTCCTATATCGACATAACCTGAAAGGCCGCTCAGCAAGGAAGAAGCCACTTCTCCAAAACAGCCATATAAAAGCCAGACTACGGTTTACAACTGCACATGGGGACAAAGATCGTACTTTTTGGAGAAATGTCCTCTGGTCTGATGAAACAAAAATAGAACTGTTTGGCCATAATGAGCATCGTTATGTTTGGAGGAAAAAGGGGGAGGCATGCAAGCCGAAGAACACCATCCCAACCGTGACGCACGGGGGTGGCAGCATCATGTTGCTGGGGTGCTTTGCTGCAGGAGGGACTGGTGCACTTCACAAAATAGATGGCATCATGAGGGAGGAAAATTATGTGAATATATTGAAGCAACATCTCAAGAAATCAGTCAGGAGGTTAAAGCTTGGTCTCAAATGGGTCTTCCAAATGGAGAATGACACCAAGCATACTTCCATTGTTGTGGCAAAATGGCTTAAGGACAACAAAGTCAAGGTATTGGAGTGGCCATCACAAAGCCCTGACCTAAGTCCTATAGAAAATGTGTGGACAAAACTGAAAAAGTGTGTGTGAGCAAGAAGGCCTACCAACCTGACTCAGTTACACCAGCTCTGTCAGGAGGAATGGGCCAAAATTCACCCAACTTATTGTGGGAAGCTTGTGGAAGGCTACCCGAAATATTTAACCCATGTTAAACAATTTAAAGGCAATGCTACCAAATACTAATTGAGGTTATGTAAACTTCTGAACCACTGGGAATGTGATGAAAGAAATAAAAGCTGAAATTAATCATTCTCTCCACTATTATTCTGACATTTTACATTCTTAAAATAAAGTGGTGATACTAACTGACCTAAAACAGGGGATTTTTACTCGGATTAAATGTCAGGAATTGTGAAAAACTGAGTTTAAATGTATTTGGCTAAGGTGTATGTAAACTTCCTACTTCAACTGTAATATTGTCGCTCTCTCTCTCTCTCTCTCTCTCTCTCTCTCTCTCTCTCTCTCTCTCTCTCTCTCCCTCTCTCCCTCTCCCCCTGTCCTGTCTGTCTGTCTGTCTGTCTGTCTGTCTGTCTGTCTGTCTGTCTGTCTGTCTGTCTGTCTGTCTGTCTGTCTGTCTGTCTGTCTGTCTGTCTGTCTGTCTGTCTGTCTGTCTGTCTGTCTGTCTGTCTGTCTGTCTGTCTGTCTGTCTGTCTCTTTCTCAAGTTGTCTCCCCCCTCTCTCTCTCTCTCTCTCTCTCTCAATTTTTCAATTTCAATTCAATTTCAATTTAAGGGGCTTTATTGGCATGGGAAACATGTTTACATTGCCAAAACAGGTGAAATAGATAACAAACAAAAGTGAAATAAACAACCAAAAATTAACAGTTAAAATTTTAAGCACAAAAGTTCCAAAAGAATAAAGACATTTCATATGTCATATTATGTAAATATACAGTGTTGTAATGATGTGCAAATAGTTAGAGTACAAAATGGAATACAAATAAACATAACTATAGGTTGTATTTGTTTTTGTTTTCTAATTTTTGTGGGTCTATGTAATCTGAAGGAAATATGTGTCTCTAATATGGTCATACATTTGGCAGGAGGTTAGGAAGTGCAGCTCAGTTTTCACCTAATTTTGTGGACAGTGTGCACATAGCTTGTCTTCTCTTGAGAGCCAGGTCTGCATTCGGCGGGCTTTCTCAATAGCAAGGCTATGCTCACTGAGTCTGCACATAGTCAAAGATTGCCACTGTGTTCTCTCTGTTTAGGGCCATTCTAGTTTGCTCAGATTTTTGTTAATTCTTTCCAATATGTCAAGTAATTATCTTTTTGTTTTCTCATGATTTGGTTAGGTCTAAATGTGTTGCTGTCCTGAGGCTCTGTGAGGTCTGTTTGTGAACAGAGCCCCAGGACCAGCTTGCTTAGGGGACTCTTATCTAGGTTAATCTCTCTCTAGGTGTTGACTTTGTTATGGAAGGTTTGGGAATCTTTTCTTCAGGTGGTTGTAGAATTTAACGGCTCTTTTCTGGATTTTGATAATTACCGTGTATCGGCCTTATTAGCGGGTATCGGCCTAATCGGCCTTAAGATATTTTTGTAGGATTTTGCATGCAGATTCTCAATTTGGTGTTTGTCCAATTGAGTGAATTCTTGGTTGGTGAGCAGTCCCCAGACCTCACAACCTTAAAGGGCAATGGGTTTTATAATTGATTCAAGTATTTTTGTCCAGATCCTAATTGGTATGTCAAATTTTATGTTCCTTTTGATGGCATAGAATGCCCTTCTTGCCTTGTCTCTCAGATCGTTCACAGCTTTGTGGAAGTTACTTGTGGAGCTGATGTTTAGGACGTGGTATGTATATTTTCTTGGGTGCTCTAAGGCAACAGTGTCAAGATGGAATTTATATTTGTGGTCCTGGCAAATTAATATTTTTTGGAACACCATTATTTTTATCTTTCTGAGATTTACTGTCAGGGCCCAGGTCTGACATAATCTGTGCAGAAGATCTAGGTGCTGCTGTAGGCTCTCCTTGGTACGTGACAGAAGCACCAGATCATCAGCAAACAGTAGATATTTGACTTTAGATTCTAGTAGGGTGAGTCCAGGTGCTGCAGACTGTTCTAGTGCCGTTGCCAATTCATTGTTATATATGTTGAAGAGGGTGGGGTTTAGCTGCATCCCTGTCTCACCCCACGGCCCTGTCTCACCCCACGGCCCTGTCTCACCCCACGGCCCTGTCTCACCCCACGGCCCTTTGGAAAGGATTGTGTGTGTTTTTTGCCAGTTTTTGTTTCTGGACATTTTGAGCCTGTAATCGAACCCACAAATGCTGATACTCCAGATACTCAACTAGTCTAAAGAAGGCCCGTTTTATTGCTTCATTAATCAGCTCAACAGTTTTCAGCTGTGCTAACATAATTGCAAAAGGGGTTTCTAATGATCAATTAGCCTTTTCAAATGATAAACTTGGATTAGCTAAAACAACGTGCCATTGGAACACAGGAGTTATGGTTGCTGATAATGGGCCTCTGTACGCCTATGTAGATATTCCATAAAAAAATCTGCCATTTACAACTACAAAAGTCATTTACAACATTAACAATGTCTACACTGTATTTCTGATCAATTTGATGTTATTTTAAAGGACAATTTTTTTCAATTTTCTTTCAACAACAAGGACATTTCTAAGTGCCCACAATCTTTTGAACTGTAGTGTACATCATGTCTAATAGCTGTGTTACAGTAACTATACTGCTGAGCAACAGTGCTGTGGCTTTAGAATCAGAATCTGGATGCTCACAGGGAACACAGCATCTCTCTCATGATGTTGCTCCCTCAGGAGGCAGATAATCAGCTCTTCCACAGAATATCAACTAAAAGCACCATTTAGATTCTGTTACCACGTCACCATTCATTCTCTCATCATGACATATGACATATGGAGAGTTTCCTGAATCCTGTGGAAGCCTTTGGGCATAACCCTGAAACATAACATATCCTATGACCCTATATGCCACGTATATATGCATATTGTACTGTACACTGACGTAATACTAATTCTGTAGAGCGCTGGAGGTGGAATCTTGAACCATTCTCCTTTCTCAGTGAAACATCTGGAACACAGCTATAGCGTGTTGGGGTGTCACGTCAACAAACAGTGTCTTTCTGGGGAACAGCAACCTTGTTTGTAGCAACAGAGGACTGACAGGGTAATGACTGGCAGACAAACAAGACACACACACAGGCGCACACACACACACACACACACTCACACATAGGAGCAGAGATAGGAGCAGAGACTGAGGGTGGAGTATAGGGTATTGTGATGGGGATGGAATAGAGGGAGTGGGCTGTGTGAATCTAGTATTTCTGTCACCAGACCACAAACAGAGAAAAACAACACGACTTCAGGGTTGTGAATGGACTCTGGTATTAACCCCATAAATCTTACTGCTGCTGATGGATGCTATAGATTAGACACTGCATCACACACACACACACACACACACACACACACACACACACACACACACGCACACACGCAGACACGCAGACACGCAGACACGCAGACACGCAGACACACATTCACACAGGCACACACACACACACACAGTCATGCATGCACACAAACAAACAGACAAACAAACATATGGGGAAAAGGAAAATAGAAATTCCTCCACATTAACAGTGGACTTTGACATTCATATTTTTTCTATTTTGTCTTCTTTGATTGTTCCACTGTGTCGCGTAGGTCCTTAATATTGCTGACTTATCCATGTCTGATATGAAATGCTAACAGCCATGACTGAAGGCAGACAAGAGTTGTCTTGTGGGTGTGGCTTGATGTGAGTGTTTCTTGGGTGTGTCTGTGACATTGAATCGCAGCAAACAAAGACAGTAGCTAGCCAGTTCGTGATGGAACGCTATGGAAAGCAAGCTGGAAACATGCATCAAACATGTCGTTAGGTTTGCTTGATTATGAGCTAGCTAGCATTATTTGAAGTGATCAAACCTGTCTTCAGGTGCAACATCAGCAACATTAGCTATGCAAATCTTCCTTTCACATTACACATCAGGGAGAGGCTATGCATTCAGCTAGTTACATCACATTATCATACCCTACTATCGTAGCGGCATAGTCTATCAAATAATGACATGTAACGTAGCTAGCTATTAACAAAACTGGAAGATTGTTGAACAATTTTATCGAAGCCCATTTTCACCTGAGTAGCTATTTCCCGAGCAAGGACAAGTACTAATCACATGTCTTGTCTGGGGAAGAGGTTCCAGTGGACGAGTTTATTTTGCATGCCCTTCCATTCCATTGGCACTCCTAAGGAGAGGGCTCCGGCCGCCCTGTGCACAGGGCCATGCAAAGCGAATTCGCCCAGTCTTTTTTCAGAAAACATGGTGCCACCACGTGTTAATAGGCAAAAGGGGGCATTTATTGTTGACATAATTGAAAGACAACCAAACCCTCAAGTAAGTCATGATGCAAGCACTTACCAAACTCAGTTTTGGATGAGATTGACTTTATGACCAAAATTATCCCATTTACACTTTTCAGTCAATTTTGACACTGTAATTAATGTTTCTGACTGACATCGATGTCATTTAAAACCAGATACGTTGGTTTTAAGGGGAATTTGACCTATAGCCCAAGGTACAGTTCAATATTGAGAAGAGATAAGTTACCTTTAACCATGAATACTCAATGAATTGCTCATTATGTATTTGACTAAATGGAGAGTAGATAAGATAACAGATAATGAGGAAAAATAGATTGTGTCAGAGAGGAGAGGGTGGTCTTAAGTCTGTGGCCAGCAGCTCTGTGATAGTGATTTAAGAGGTCAGAGAGGAAATAGATAAAGGTCGGTGCATTATTCATGTAAAAGTGTTCTAACTGGAAGTGAGTGGAAGGGTTTACTGGAGCTTTTACTGAGGGAGAAGGGAGATTCATAGCACTGACCGTGTGGGTGGATGTGTGTGTGTATGTGTGTGAGAAAATAATGGTTCTCTCTGTGTGTATTTGTGTCTTACGTTATTTGCATAATAAAAATAGCCAAAATCACCATAGCCTATTTTGGTCACATTTTCCCTGGATGAAGGAGAATGAGAAAGGCTCTAAACATCAAAATTATTTTTCCCTACGAATTTTGAACCTAGCCGCATGAAAGGAAAGTCTCACATCCATCTTTTGCTGCAGGGATTTCAAAGAAAATGACATATGTTGGTGTATTTGCGCACAGGGAGGGGACAGGCTGCATGTCAAGATGCTTCTTACATGAAGCCATGTCTAATGGTACTGTAAGGAGGGAACCTCAAAGCCCTGTCTAATGGTACTGTAAGGAGGGAGGCTCAAAGCCCTGTCTAATGGTACTGTAGGAGGGAGGCTCAAAGCCCTGTCTAATTATACTGTAGGAAGGAGGGTCAAAGCCCTTTCTATTGATACTGTTGGAGGGAGGGTCACAGCCCTGTCTAATGGTACTGTAGGAAGGAGGGTCAATGCCCAGTCTATTGATACTGTAGGAAGGAGGGTCAATGCCCAGTCTATTGATACTGTAGGAAGGAGGGTCAATGCCCAGTCTATTGATATTGTAGGAAGGAGGGTCAAAGCCCTGTCTAATGATACTGTAGGAAGGAGGGTCAATGCCCAGTCTATTGATATTGTAGGAAGGAGGGTCAATGCCCTGTCTATTGATACTGTAGGAAGGAGGGTCAATGCCCAGTCTATTGATATTGTAGGAAGGAGGGTCAATGCCCTGTCTATTGATACTGTAGGAGGGCGGTCAAAGCCCTGTCTAATGATACTGTTGGAGGGAAGTCAGTGTTGGAGGAAACACAGCAGGACTGGGCCAGGACTGGATTGATCCTTTGAGTGCTGTGTTTACCATTTACAGCTAGGGGAGGTGTGTGTGGAGTGGCACGCGCGTGTGTGTGTGCCCGTGTGTGTGCTGGCTGTCACCCCCACTGCGGGATTGATGGTTCCCAGACAGGTTATTTATGACCTCGGTGTCTGGCAGAGAGGACTTCCCCCATAGATACATACCCACTGCTCAAGGGCTCGGATTGGAACGGCTCGGCTCACCTCAGCACATTTTTTATGAAAGACAGGGTTTATTTTGTTCCTCTTACAACATTCCTTCCACCTCCACCTCTCAATATTACCAACATCTCACAGTATTACTGTTACCAACATCTCACAGTATTACTGTTACCAACATCTCACAATATTACTGTTACCAACATCTCACAATATTACTGTTACCAACATCTCACAATATTACTGTTAAAAACATCTCACAATATTACTGTTACCAACATCTCACAATATTACTGTTACCAACATCTCACAATATTACTGTTACCAACATCTCACAATATTACTGTTAAAAACATCTCACAATATTACTGTTACCAACATCTCACAATATTACTGTTACCAACATCTCACAATATTACTGTTACCAACATCTCACAATATTACTGTTACCAACATCTCACAATATTACTGTTACCAACATCTCACAATATTACTGTTACCAACATCTCACAATATTACTGTTACCAACATCTCACAATATTACTGTTACCAACATCTCACAATATTACTGTTACCAACATCTCACAATATTACTGTTACCAACATCTCACAATATTACTGTTACCTCCACCTCACAACATTGCTGTTACCTCCACCTCACAACATTACTGTTACCTCCTTGTCACATTACTGTTACCTCCTTGTCACATTGCTGTTACCTGCTTGTCACATTACTGTTACCTCCACCTCACAACATTACTGTTACCTCCTTGTCACATTAATGTTACCTCCACCTCACAACATTACTGTTACCTGCTTGTCACATTACTGTTACCTCCACCTCACAACATTACTTTTACCTGCTTGTCACATTACTGTTGCCTCCACCTCACAACATTACTGTTACCTGCTTGTCACATTACTGTTACCTCCACCTCACAACATTACTTTTACCTGCTTGTCACATTACTGTTGCCTCCACCTCACAACATTACTTTTACCTGCTTGTCACATTACTGTTGCCTCCACCTCACAACATTACTGTTACCTGCTTGTCACATTACTGTTACCTCCACCTCACAACATTGCTGTTACCTCCTTGTCACATTACTGTTACCTCCTTGTCACATTACTGTTACCTCCACCTCATAACATTACTGTTACCTCCACCTCACAACATTACTGTTACCTCCACCTCACAACATTACTGTTACCTCCTTGTCACATTACTGTTACCTCCACCTCACAACATTACTGTTACCTCCTTGTCACATTGCTGTTACCTCCACCTCACAACATTACTTTTACCTGCTTGTCACATTGCTGTTACCTCCTTGTCACATTACTGTTACCTCCACCTCACAACATTACTTTTACCTGCTTGTCACATTACTGTTACCTCCTTGTCACATTGCTGTTACCTCCACCTCACAACATTACTGTTACCTCCTTGTCACATTGCTGTTACCTGCTTGTCACATTACTGTTACCTCCACCTCACAACATTACCGTGATCTCCATCTGTTGTTTTTTCTCTTCTTCTCTCAAATTGTTTCTCTCTCTCTCTGTCTCTCTGTCTCTGTCTCTTTCTTTCTCTCTGTCTCTCTCCCTCTCTCCCTCTCTCTCTCACACACTCTACCTATCTCTCTCTCTACATCACTCTCTTTCTCTCTCTCTCTACCTCTCTCACTTTCTCTCTCTCTCTACCTCTCTATTTCTCTCTCCCTCTCTATTTTGCCCTCTCTCTGTAACAGCAGTGAGCTGGGTGCTCAGCCTCACCAGACATCATTTACAAAGCCATGCTGTGTAATCGATCTCATAGAGGGCCCTGCTTGTGTAGTGAATTTGGAGGGACTGACAATTTATTTCCAAGGGCTTTTTTGTGAAACATAGGACCTCATTGAAACAAAGAATGTAGGCTTACGAATATTACATCATAATTGATCATGTGTTGAAAGGTGACTGGGAGTAATGTTTACTGACAGGACAGGACCGCTTCATTTGAGCTGAAACAAACATATCAGAATCTGTTCATCCATCGCTGTGTCCATCCCACTAATTCTCCCCAGAGAGGGGAGCGCTGTAGCGAGCTATAGGCAGGGGCCAGCCAGGGGTGATGGGCTGTGGTGGAAGTGTTAAAAGAGGCAGGCAGGGTGGTTGACTGATGGATGGGGATGTTATTACACCCCAGGGAGAAAGTGTAATTTATTCCAAGTTCCTGTCTCTTGTTGCCTCTTGCTTTTATGGAGGTGATTACAGGGACGGTAGGACAGACAAACGGCTCCCTTCAACCCACCCACAAACAAACAGACAGGCATAACCTACACACACACGCGCATGTCATACACACGCACACACAGGTCTGCTAGTGGCTAGTGTCAGCCTCCGGTCCCCGCCATGGCCTCCGCTCTGGCCTGCTAAAACCAGCGGTCAGCCTATTGGACCTCTATCTGGACCTACAGACCTCCATCACCTTCTGGCGGATGTGTTCAGGACCTTCACTATTCTCCAGTCTTCCTGTCTGATGTGTTCAGGACCTTCACTATTCACCAGTCTTCCTGTCTGATGTGTTCAGGACCTTCACTATTCTCCAGTCTTCCTGTCTGATGTGTTCAGGACCTTCACTATTCTCCAGTCTTCCTGTCTGATGTGTTCAGGATCTTCACTATTCACCAGTCTTCCTGTCTGATGTGTTCAGGATCTTCACTATTCACCAGTCTTCCTGTCTGATGTGTTCAGGACCTTCACTATTCACCAGTCATCCTGTCTGATGTGTTCAGGATTTTCACTATTCACCAGTCTTCCTGTCTGTGTTCAGGATTTTCACTATTCACCAGTCATCCTGTCTGATGTGTTCAGGACCTTCACTATTCACCAGTCATCCTTTCTGATGTGTTCAGGACATTCACTATTCACCAGTCTTCCTGTCTGATGTGTTCAGGAACTTCACTATTCACCAGTCTTCCTGTCTGATGTGTTCAGGATCTTCACTATTCACCAGTCTTCCTTTCTGATGTGTTCAGGACCTTCACTATTCACCAGTCTTCCTGCCTGATGTGTTCAGGATCTTCACGATTCACCAGTCATCCTGTCTGATGTGTTCAGGATCTTCACTATTCACCAGTCATCCTGTCGGATGTATGCAGGACCTTCGCTATTCACCAGTGTTCCTGTCTGATGTGGTCAGGATCTTCACTATTCACCAGTCATCCTGTCGGATGTATTCAGGACCTTCGCTATTCACCAGTGTTCCTGTCTGATGTGGTCAGGATCTTCACTATTCACCCGTCTTCCTGTCTGATGTGTTCAGGACCTTCACTATTCATCAGTCTTCCTGTCTGATGTGTTCAGGACCTTCACTATTCACCAGTCATTCTGTCTGATGTGTTCAGGACCTTCAATATTCACCAGTCATCCTGTCTGACGTGTTCAGGATTTTCGCTATTCACCAGTCTTCCTGTCTGACGTGTTCAGGATCTTCACTATTCACCAGTCTTCCTGTCTGATGTGTTCAGGACCTTCACTATTCACCAGTCATCCTGTCTGATGTGTTCAGGATCTTCACTATTCACCAGTCTTCCTGTCTGATGTGTTCAGGACCTTCAATATTCACCAGTCATCCTTTCTGATGTGTTCAGGACCTTCACTATTCACCAGTCTTCCTGTCTGATGTGTTCAGGAACTTCACTATTCACCAGTCTTCTTGTCTGATGTGTTCAGGATCTTCACTATTCACCAGTCTTCCTTTCTGATGTGTTCAGGATCTTCACTATTCACCAGTCTTCCTTTCTGATGTGTTCAGGATCTTCACTATTCACCAGTCTTCCTGTCTGATGTGTTCAGGACCTTCACTATTCACCAGTCTTCCTGCCTGATGTGTTCAGGATCTTCACTATTCACCAGTCATCCTGTCTGATGTGTTCAGGATCTTCACTATTCACCAGTCATCCTGTCGGATGTGTTCAGGACCTTCGCTATTCACCAGTGTTCCTGTCTGATGTGGTCAGGATCTTCACTATTCACCCATCTTCCTGTCTGATGTGTTCAGGACCTTCACTATTCATCAGTCTTCCTGTCTGATGTGTTCAGGACCTTCACTATTCACCAGTCATTCTGTCTGATGTGTTCAGGACCTTCAATATTCACCAGTCATCCTGTCTGACGTGTTCAGGATTTTCGCTATTCACCAGTCTTCCTGTCTGACGTGTTCAGGATCTTCACTATTCACCAGTCTTCCTGTCTGATGTGTTCAGGACCTTCACTATTCACCAGTCATCCTGTCTGATGTGTTCAGGATCTTCACTATTCACCAGTCTTCCTGTCTGATGTGTTCAGGACCTTCAATATTCACCAGACTTCCTGTCTGATGTGTTCAGGACCTTCACTATTCACCAGTCATCCTGTCTGATGTGTTCAGGATCTTCACTATTCACCAGTCTTCCTGTCTGATGTGTTCAGGACCTTCAATATTCACCAGTCTTCCTGTCTGATGTGTTCAGGACCTTCACTATTCACCAGTCCTCCTGTCTGATGTGTTCAATACCTTCACTATTCACCAGTCATCCTGTCTGATGTGTTCAGGACCTTCAATATTCACCAGTCATCCTGTCTGATGTGTTCAGGATCTTCACTATTCACCAGTCTTCCCATTTAACATCTCATGGCTTTGACGCATAACCTACAAGCCACTGATGCTGACCTTTGGAACATCTACATTTTTAAAAAGTCTAATAAATCCATGTAATAAAGCCTATACCTTCACAATAAATTCATTATTTATTTTAGACAGGTCTAAAGAAACATAATATTAAGAAAATGTATTATATTGCAGAAGAACAGCATACTCTGAGTTGTCCATATATTTTCTCCAAATCATTTCTGAGGGAGTATGCACATGCGGTTATTAACAAAGAAACATAGTTATTTATGCAACTTTAGAGAAAGGGGGATCCAACCCCTCTGAATCAGGTGGTGGGGGCTGCCTTAATCCACATCCACAGCACTCAGGGAACAGTGGGGTATCTGCCTTGCTCAGAACGACAGATTTTTACCTTGTCAGCTCGGGGATTAAATCCAGCAACCTTTCGGTTACTGGCCCAACGCTCTAACCACTAGGCTACCAGCCACCCCTTTAATTGTGATGCAAACATTGGGCCAGTAACCAAATACATTCTAAGACATTCTAAGACATTCTAAGACTGCATGATGTGACTCTAAAGATTATTTGAAAAAAGTTGCATGAAAGGCATGAGATCAGCTTTGTTTTTTTGCACAGGCTGTACACACTTCATCAGTATCTCATTCACAATTTGACAAGCACTTGATAATATTCTCACTAGGAATCACCAGGCATCTTGTGTGACAGTAACAGTAATGACAGTAATGTGACAGTGTGACAGTAATGCCCCCCCAAAAAGTCCATGCCTTTTACGGCCAAAGTGGCCGTTTGTCACGACTTCTACCGAAGTCGTTGCCTCTCCTTGTTCGGGCGGTGTTCGGCGGTCGACGTCACCGGCCTTCTAGCCATCATCGATCCATTTTTCATTTTCCATTGGTTTTGTCTTGTCTTCCCACACACCTGTTTTCAATCCCATTCATTACCTATTGTGTATTTAACCCTCTGTTTCCCCTCATGTGTTTGTCAGAGATTGTTTTATGTCAAGTATTGTTTTCTTGTTGTATAGGTGTGCGACGGGTCCTCGTACCCATGTTTATTTGATATATGTATATTTTCGTGCTTGGAGCATATTGAGTGGATATTTAGTAAAAGTCTACATTTACACTCCGTCTTACTCTCCTGCGTCTGACTTCCATGCCACCTATACACACTATTATGACACCGTTGTGCCCTTGGGCTGAATATAATAATTATAATTCCCTTCTCCTGGCTGCCAATCGCCGTGCTCCGAAGCACCTCTCACTCAAATGGCTCTCTCAGATATCTACATTCTTATTAGCTAATGTGTGTCATGTGATCGGGTCAATAAATCAATCAATCAACTGTATTTATATAGCACTTTTTACATCAGCAGATGTCACAAAGTGCTATACAGAAACACAGCCTAATACCCCAAACAGCAAGCAATGCGTCTCAGCATCTCAGCTTCAAAGTGAAGACAGACCCATCGGGGATGCAACAGCACGTGTCCTTCGTATTGAATTCAGAGGCGTTAGAAGAACTGTCCACATTTACTTATCGACAGCCAAGATGAGTAGGCCTAACAAACAGAAAAAGTGCTAGCTTTTTCTGGGACAGTTGTTGGATGCGATAGATCCTAAATTAAGACAATCACTCGCATAAAAAAGTTTAAAAGCAATGAGGCTGATGGAACAGATCGTAACGTTTAGCTTTAAATGTTGATAAACTACTAGGCTATTTCTTCACACTATAGCAGCAATATGCATACAGCAGTAGGCTATAAGTGCGAATGTTCCCAAATGCAATTAATTTGCGCGAAAACACCATTCTACAAAGTGAGCGTAAATGTGATTATGCATGTAATGCTTTATTATAAAGGTGCTTTTTTATGGTAAAAATGATTTTCCCCAAACTTCAAAATCACACTATGTATGCCAGTTAGGCTTTACACCGGTTGTAAAGCAGATGAATCTATTAATCTATGCACTTAAATAGCGAATGGAGGATTCTTTTCCCAGGGTTGATTTTCATGCCAGCCAGGTACAGTAGGCTATACTCCTTTTGTAAAGTGCTTAGACCTAGACGGGACAGCACAGAGCAGCCCTCATTTCCAAACCAAGGACATCAACAATGTACTAACTCCTGTCCCTGACACTGCGCCAAGCAACGCCTTGTAGCTCCCTCTCCCTATTTCTCATAATGCCACTTTGTTTCAGGCCTAAACAATAACAGGAGGATAGCAATAAGGAGCAGAATCCTCCATCTCTGTGGTGAACAGCTGGGGGGGCTGGTGGCGACAGTGGGTTTATTATTGATGTCCTGTCTTCCACCTTGGCCCTGTGTTTGCAGGAGGGGAGAGAGAGAAGGAACAGAAACCAGGTCAGTGCAGTAGCAGCTCAGTGGAGAAAGTGCCAGAGGTCCAGCTGACTCACCCAGCTGCATAATTGCATTATTATTGCAATTCTTTCATTACTGCTATCGTCTGCCTTTTCAATAGCTCTGCGGTGGAGGTGGTGCTCCCAGAGAGGAGCCTTATGGATTATGGACATTGTCTGGCCTACTCCCTCTCATCAAACACTAGTTCCTACACACTGCTCTCTCTCTCTCTTCAACTCTCTTGCCTCTCACTTTGTTCTGTGTTCTAGTTGTTCTTCTTAGCCTGAGAAGTTGCTATTCATTTTTTCCTCTGAGAGACTGCTGAGACATCATCACAATAACACGGACAACCAGTATGTTATCCAGAAGAGATGAGTACTAATATTGGGTAACCCTAAGGGATAATGTGAAGAATTTGAAGTCATACATATTTTCCAAATTTCCCCTAAATGTGTTGTAGGTGTATAATTGAGGTTTTACGTTATTTTAGAGGAAACCCCTATTCTCTGCTTAAAAATTTAACCCACTGTAAAATGATATAGTTGTCATCGACCACCTGTGGTTTCTGGGGTCCGGAAGGGTACATTAACTCCAGGGTGGCTGTATTAACATCTGCTAACCATGTGTATGTGACAAAATAAAATTTGATTTGATTAGATTTGATTTGAATTGGATTAAGTCCTACCCTCCGACATGTAGGTGGGAGTAGCTATAATCCCATGTGAAGCCTACCACTCCAACATGTATTTGGGAGTAACTATAATCCAATGTGAAGCCTACCACTCCGACATGTAGATGGGAGTAGCTATAATCCCATGTGAAGCCTACCACTCCGACATGTAGATGGGAGTAGCTATAATCCCATGTGAAGCCTACCACTCCGACATGTAGATGGGAGTAGCTATAATCCCATGTGAAGCCTACCACTCCGACATGTAGATGGGAGTAGCTATAATCCCATGTGAAGCCTACCACTCCAACATGTAGGTGGGAGTAACTATAATCCCATGTGAAGCCTACCACTCCAACATGTAGATGGGAGTAGCTATAATCCCATGTGAAGCCTACCATTCTGACATGTAGGTGGGAGTAGCTATAATCCAATGTGATGTCTACCACTCCGGCAAGTAGATGGGAGTAGCTATAATCCCATGTGAAGCCTACCATTCCGACATGTAGATGGGAGTAGCTATAATCCCATGTGAAGCCTACCACTCCGACATGTAGGTGGGAGTAGCTATAATCCCATGTGAAGCCTACCACTCCAACATGTAGGTGGGAGTAGCTATAATCCCATGTGAAGCCTACCACTCCGACATGTAGGTGGGAGTAGCTATAATCCATGGGTTATGAACAGAGTGGCTCTACTTTATCAAAACACTGGAGCAGAGTGTCTTTATCCCAGATATATTATATTTCCTGTCTGTTAGATGGTGGGCGTTCAGTTGGATCTCTGTAATATGGTGATTAAGCATTCATTGTTTCATATTTCTAGACATCAAGTGTATTTAATTGACTTTATTTCATTATGAATTTCAGCATTAGGCGGGAGGAGAATGCTGTTATCTTCCACTGAGTTGAGTCATCAGTATTGCTGGGCTTGTTTGGCATGATAGAATTGGGAGAAGTAGTTTTAGCAGTAAAAAATGGAATGAACACCGGCTCACAAGCAATCCATTCAGATGTTTTATATGCACACATTCTATTGCATTCTGTTTTCAGAGAGCTTGCTTGCTCCAGCACTTCAGATCTATATCTTGCATTACATACCTGACTTTCTTTTGTGGTCGTGTGAACAGATAGATTTCGACTGGGCCCAAAACTGGTTAAACAGTGATTTGTCATATATGGAGGTGTTAGCTGCTCTGGTGGCTGACAAAGAGCTCTACCGTAGCAGATGAATCTAATGAAAATATGACAATGATACAGTATGCATGCAATTGTTGCTATCAAATACCATTATTATGGCACCTATTGTATGGTTTACTATGTTTGGAAGGTTTCATCTGACATACTGAAGTCACCTGCTCAGTGTCAGCCCCTACTCATAACGTCTACAGCTCTTCTCTATCTAGCAGAAGATGGTGTCTGCTGTTTTACAGTGGCAGCTCCATTAGGTTTAATGAAAGGAGAGAGACCATAGGGGTCAGAATAGGCCAGGGGTGACCAGGGGTGACCAGTGCCCAGTGCTGTCCTGTGTTCCCAGGATCAGTAATAATTAGCCAGGCTGGAACCCAGAGGCTCTGTAAAGTGGGGATAGGTCAGATCAATCTCCCTCCACCAAAACCAATCTTCTACCAGAGCAGTCATTTAAATGTGCTCAGTGACCCCCAACAAAACGCCTCCATAAAACACAATGCGATATCCAATCTCCCTGGGCACTACCATTAGTTGAGGTTGTTTTCTGTTTGTTTGAATATTTCTGAAACTACCGATTGATGACTGTGTCTGTCATCCTGCCGTTTGTACAGCAGTTCCACCATCAGTCCATGAGACGTTTCCCGCTCGACAGGAGCATTTTCAGAGTCATAATCCCCTGATTATGCATGTACAATATAGTTAATCATTATCAGAAATCTATTTTCCTAACTAATAATAATTGATAGTGTCAAAGAGTGCACTCTCCAGGGAATGGTTAATGAGAGAAAAGAAAGGGAGCGTGTTGTCTGATTCCTTTCATGGATCATGGCTCTAACTTTGATGCATTGGGTTAAGTGCTGGGGAGACTTCTTGTTTTGCATTTATGATCATTAGTGCCATGACGAGCTGAATGCTGAGGACCTTTGGTGGCGGGGTAGAGGTATAGGTATAGGTAGAGGTAGAGGTGGAAGTGGAAGTGGAGGTGGAGGTGCAGGTGGAGGAGGCCTGGGCAACCTCCAGTCCTCGAGGGCCTGATTGGTGTCACACGTTTTCCCATCCCTAGCAAACACAGCTGATTTAAACAAATTGCATTCTAAAATGAAGATCATGATTAGTTGAATATTGGGGTCTGGGGCAAAAGTGTGAAACCAATTAGGCCCCCGAGGACTGGAGTTGTCCAGGCCTGAGGTAGAGGATGGAGGGGCATTCCTAATGGTATTCAATATTTGTATAAACATGTTAGAAAAGTAGACCAGAGAAAGAAAAGTGTGAAAAACAACATGATGTTTGACTTATTTTGACAGGATTATACAACACTGAACAACTACAGTGTCAATAACGGGCCAGTGCAATTAGGTTGAGGTTTGGGTTATGGTCTGCCCTGCACTTAACCTTGCACACAGAAATGAGGAGGAATACATGATTATGTAATGCAAAGGCTGAGCATTATGAAATTAAGTCTTTGATAGTTCTCTCCCTGACAGAATCCTGCAGCTGTCTCGTTCTGTCATGAGGGTTCGGCTCCTTCAGTCCCTCCTCTGACTCTCTCTCTTCGCTGCATGTTTTTTTGAACTTGTCTTTGTCATGCTCTTTCTCCACATTTATCTCCAGTCTCCCATAATATTCAGACAGCGATGTCATGTATGGCTATTATTGGAAATGGGGGTTGTCTTCAGAAGATGCCACTAAAGTGTTGAGTGGTCCCTAGGGCTCCATTTCATATCAAGGTTAACTCAAAGTGATTAGGATAAGCGGCAGCCTAGTTGCCATGGGGATGAGTGAGGAGAGCTGGTGCTGTAGTATGGAGGAGCTTGATAAGCCGTGTGTGACTGGGTCCTGATGTGTCTGTTCCACTGTTTACACCAAGGCTAGTCACACCGCTCATAAACTGTACATAGTAGGGGTCAGTATTAATAGGCTGTGTTTTGGTTCGTTACTGATAACATTATGATGTAAGTAAACATATCCTTCTGATATAATGAAAGAGTAACAAAATCGAATGTGCATACAGGTATGTATTTAATGAAAAACCCAGTCAAATGATGCATTACACAATGTGTATCAAACAGTTATTAACGTGGTGAGACGTGACAGGGATCTTTGTTGTGGGTAATGTAAAAGAGTGCATAATCATAACCCATGATTATCGTGCATGCTTGATGTTAATACAATACCAAACTAACAATCTGTTGTTGATATGATACTTTTCATATGAGCAGCCGGCGAGGGATCAAGTTCAAATGTGACAACCCAGTCTGATAAAATGAGACTGAAACCAAAGTCTGGATTAAAGAAAAGGCTCATAATTTCTCTCCAAGGATTTTCTGGTTCAACGGCAATGTTTCAGAGACAGGAAACGGCCTATCATACAATTCTCTGAGACATTCCTCTAACCCAGAGATTTGTCAGCCTCTGCCTATTTACAGTGACAGACTCAGTTATGTATAATCTGAACATCAGAATAAATAGGTTATCCCAAATTATGGGAAAACCCGTCATCTCAATCTGTCGCTGTCAATCTGGTCGTCAGCAAGTACATTCATCATCAGGCTATATTTATTTGGCTAATTAAATATTTGATGCTGTGTGTAGGATTGTGGTTCAAAATATCAATAGATTCCTGGAGCTGTGAGATCTATAATTGACACTGTAGGCATAGCCATGATTCATCACAAATGAACCCCTCTCCTCTCCTCTCCTCTCCTCTCCTCTCCTCTCCTCTCCTCTCCTCTCCTCTCCTCTCCTCTCCTCTCCTCTCCTCTCCTCTCCTCTCCCAGCAGGCCCACAGCCCCTCTCCTCTCCTCTCCTCTCCCAGCAGGCCCACAGCATTGTGTGGTTGAGCCCTGAAGGAGAGACTAAAGACTGGGGATGTTCCTAGCACAGCTCCCAGAGCACTTCCTCAACATCCCAGTCACCTCACCCTGGAGCCCTTGAGGCCAGTCCTCCCTGGTGCCACCCATCCCTATCCCCTCCACAGCAACTCCCCTGCAATGCACTAATTAATGAGCTCTAGAACCAGCTTATCATCACAGCCGCCCATTATCCGCACGGCAACCATGATAATTTGACTTAGGTAGGCGCTAATTTCACATAATTTAAAAGGCAATTAGGAAAATGTTTTTTTTTCTGACAGGCAGAAGGATTAGGGCTAATCTATGATGTCACGAGGCAGCAGCCTTTATAGGTCATGGGTCTGTTATGTTGTGGGCCAAGAGGCCCCCACTTGGCAGGAAACATTATCGGTCATCACACTAATACCCCCACATTTTACATCTCCCACTGATGTGCTACATTTAATTAAAGTTGGAGGTCGTGTGACGAATTAATGCATAATTGGAAAGTACCTTTTGAACACTCTCTCTTCACTATAGACCAATATGTATTTAGACATGGGGTCAATTAGAACGGTTAAATGTTTTCCTGGTTCACAAATAACATTTGGAAAAGTTGCTTATAGCTGTTGTTTAAATTAATTGGGTCATGTTCACTCATTGAAAAGCAATATTTAAGAGATGTGTTATTTAGCTGCTGCGTAGGCAATCTTTCTTAATATCCTATATAATCTTCCAAAGATAATGATATTGCATTTTAATTAGCATGGGATAATAATCTGTTCGGATGGAATGTTCCAGTATGTGTTGTTGGTATCATCAAGACTACTTTAATCTGATGTCATGCAGTGTAGAAGTAAACGAAGACACACAACATCATGAATAAATAAATAAATAAGAGAAACATCTGCAGATTATGACGTTCTTCACATTGAAGCCAGATTAGTTAAATTATTTTAGAAAATGTTCCATTTTCATCATCTATGAACATTATTTAGTTTACATATTTGTTAGCAATGTAACAGTAGGCAGTGGGAGAGTTTCTGCTCTCTCTTGCCAAAGGACCAGCCAGACCTCTTGGTTTATGTGGATGCATTACACATTGCCTCCAATAGATGGGGCATCCTAATCCCTCCTCTTTGTGTCTCTCTGACTCCCTGACAGGGGAGGTTTGCTAAAAACAGAAAACAATTGAGTAGGAGGCTGCCAGTATTGATGGAGCCTCCCCAACATGTTTTAGTGTACTCCTGCCTTTCTGTGTTTAGAACACAGACGTGTGAGAGCATTTTCCGTACAGCCCCACCTCACCTGCAGGGAGAAAAGGCAGATCTGTGCCCACATCAATATTAGATTTGTTGGGAAATATGTGCGGCTGGCCTATTTCTACTGTTGTGGAACCATAGAGACTTCGTCATCTGCTACTTTAGATTATGTTAAATTTAAACAAAATGTTAATCATCTCCCATACTGGGGGGGGGGGGGGGGGGGGGGGGGGGGGGGGCAGAGCGAGAGAGAGAGAGAGAGAGAGAGAGAGAGAGAGAGAGAGAGAGAGAGCGAGAGAGCGAGAGAGAGAGAGAATGGGCACAGTCTTGAAGAGACCATGGGTAGCTGCTCCTGGAAAAAGGGAGAGAGCTGAGTGATGTAGACCTTTAGACAAACTAAGAATTTTTATTCCACCTTTGAGGTTGTTCTACCAGGAAGTGGAAGTGAACTGACATCTCATCCTAGTAGGACGATTTGGTCAGATATTCTGAGGTATTATTTTCTGTCCTACCTCAGCATTCTCGAGGTTACGGGGAAAGGGATTAAACTGGATCCTGTGAGGAAATAATGTAACTGCTCAACTCACTCTATGTACAGCCTTATGATGCTATATCCTAAAGTGTGTGGCGTTTTGGAAATGCAATCCCTAGTCTGGAAATTCATGGATTATGCATGTTTATAGGACCTGTTTTGAGGGGACCCTCTCAACTATGTTCCCCTCTCTGCCCAGCATGCTGTTTATTATTGCATCTGTGTTTACCATTAGAATGTGTATTTTTCCGTCCCGTCTTTTCTACGGCTCGCCCCTCTGTGTGTGTGTGTGTGTTTCTGCGCGGGCCCTGTGGTTGAAAAGACGGAGTAAATAACATTTACTAAAGAGCACCTCATCTAAATAAGTCTCTGAACGAACAAGTTAGCAGGATTCACGCCTGCCAGATGCCGAATTAAGCCTTGATTCAAAGTTACACCCAACACTAAATAGATCTCACCCTGTCACAGTGGAGCCGCCAGGCTTTCCCCAGAACACCTGCCAACCTCCCGTCATTCATATCAGGTCTCATATTTATATTTTTTCACGCTGTGTGGTAATGACTTGCTGGGGCATGATTAATGCAGCTATTGATTTCATTGTTAAATGTGAGATTAGATGCATGGGTTCCATTTCAATTCATCAAATGCATTGGCATATAATTAAATAATCAGTTCATGTTTTATGACCATACACATTTATTCAATATTAAAGCCCTATGGTGGCGTTATTTTACCCACAAAGCAGGCGGGTTGCCTGACCGTGGGATAATATTTACATGGGGGAGGAGAATGTAAGTGTAACCGATGTGAAATGGCTAGCTAGTTAGCGGGGTGCGCGCTAATAGCGTTTCAATCGGTGACGTCACTCGCTCTGAGACCTTGAAGTAGTTGTTCCCCTTGCTCTGCAGGGGCCGTGACTTTTGTGGAGTGATGGGTAACGATGCTTCGTGGGAGGCAGTTGTAGATGTGTGCAGAGGGTCCCTGGTTCGAGCCCAGGTAGAGGCGAGGAGATGGACGGAAGATATACTGTGACATAAGCAGGGATCGATATCTAACTCCAGGGTCTGAGGTTAAAATAGCAGTGTAGCTTTATCTGTACATCACAGTCACCTGACCATCTCTCTCATCCAGGCTGATTCTATTCGCAGAATCCTTCACTCTCATCTCACCGCTTTCTCCTCTAGTTTCTGTACGTAGCCTATAAAGTACGCAGATACTCAACATGCCCGCTCGCATGCACACACACACACACACACACATGCACAGAGAGAGAGAGAGAAAGTACACCATTGCTGGGTATATGTATGGTGTCCCAACACATTCATATTTCAGGACAGATTAGTAACTTTAGTGTCAGTCATCTCGTCTGTGGAGGCAACATGTAGGATCCATCTCGTCTGTGGATGAAACATGTAGGATCCATCTCGTCTGTGGAGACAACATGTAGAATCCATCTCGTCTGTGGAGACAACATGTAGGATCAATCTTGTCTGTGGAGGCAACATGTAGGATCCATCTTGTCTGTGGAGGCAACATGTAGGATCCATCTCGTCCTTGGAGGCAACATGTAGGATCCATCTTGTCTGTGGAGGCAACATGTAGGATCCATCTCGTCTCGAGGCAACATGTAGGATCCATCTCGTCTGTGGAAGCAGCATGTAGGATCCATCTTGTCTGTGGAGGCAACATGTAGGATCCATCTCGTCTGTTGAGGCAACATGTAGGATCCATCTTGTCTTTGGAGACAACATGTAGGATCCATCTCGTCTGTGGAGACAGCATGTAGGATCAATCTTGTCTGTGGAGGCAACATGTAGGATCCATCTTGTCTGTGGAGGCAACATGTAGGATCCATCTCGTCCTTGGAGGCAACATGTAGGATCCATCTTGTCTGTGGAGGCAACATGTAGGATCCATCTCGTCTCGAGGCAACATGTAGGATCCATCTCGTCTGTGGAAGCAGCATGTAGGATCCATCTTGTCTGTGGAGGCAACATGTAGGATCCATCTCGTCTGTTGAGGCAACATGTAGGATCCATCTTGTCTGTGGAGGCAACATGTAGGATCCATCTTGTCTGTGGAGGCAACATGTAGGATCCATCTCGTCTGTGGAGGCAACATGTAGGATCCATCTCGTCTGTGGAGGCAACATGTAGGATCCATCTCATCTGTGGAAGCAGCATGTAGGATCCATCTTGTCTGTGGAGGCAACATGTAGGATCCATCTCATCTGTGGAGGCAACATGGAGGATCCATCTCGTCTGTTGAGGCAACATGTAGGATACATCTTGTCTGTGGAGGCAACATGTAGGATCCATCTTGTCTTTGGAGACAACATGTAGGATCCATCTTGTCTGTGGAGGCAACATGTAGTATACATCTCGTCTGTGGAGGCAACATGGAGGATCCATCTCGTCTGTGGAGGCAACATGGAGGATCCATCTTGTCTGTGGAGGCAACATGTAGGATCCATCTTGTCTGTGGAGGCAACATGTAGGATCCATCTTGTCTGTGGAGGCGACATGTAGGATCCATCTGGTCTGTGGATCCATCTCATCTGTGGAGGCAACATGTAGGATACATCTTGTCTGTGGGGGCAACATGTAGGATCCATCTCGTCTGTGGAGACAACATGTAGGATCCATCTTGTCTGTGGATCCATCTTGTCTGTGGAGGCAACAACCATCTCCTACTGAAACATACTCATGACCCAGATACTGCTGGATCCTCTCAGCATGGGATCTGTGGATAGGGTGGGGTTGCATTTCATTAGCCATCTGTTAACCCCCCGCAAGTGCACATACATGTATGCATACACATTACACACACACACACACACACACACATGTATACACATGCACAAACACGATCATATATGGAAACACACCCTTTCGCATGCTTAACCAAGTCACCTTTTGAGTCCTATAATGGATGAATAAGTATACACAGGCCTCATGCTATACATTTGATTTCCCACTGAATACGTGCCTGTGATGTGGGAACCTGATGGCAGCTGTAATCCATGGTGTGAATGCAGATCTTACCAGGAGAGAGGAATGCTCAGCAGCATATTATGTCTGGTGGAGACCTGGAGCATGGAGAGCCATGGTGAAAGGCTGTCGGTTGGATAACAGCAGACCTGGAGCATGGAGAGCCATGGTGAAAGGCTGTCGGGTTGGATAACAGCAGACCTGGAGCATGGAGAGCCATGGTGAAAGGCTGTCGGGTTGGATAACAGCAGACCTGGAGCATGGAGAGCCATGGTGAAAGGCTGTCGGGTTGGATAACAGCAGACCTGGAGCATGGAGAGCCATGGTGAAAGGCTGTCGGTTGGATAACAGCAGACCTGGAGCATGGAGAGCCATGGTGAAAGGCTGTCGGTTGGATAACAGCAGACCTGGAGCATGGAGAGCCATGGTGAAAGGCTGTCGGTTGGATAACAGCAGACCTGGAGCATGGAGAGCCATGGTGAAAGGCTGTCGGTTGGATAACAGCAGACCTGGAGCATGGAGAGCCATGGTGAAAGGCTGTCGGGTTGGATAACAGCAGACCTGGAGCATGGAGAGCCATGGTAAAAGGCTGTCGGGTTGGATAACAGCAGACCTGGAGCATGGAGAGCCATGGTGAAAGGCTGTCGGTTGGATAACAGCAGACCTGGAGCATGGAGAGCCATGGTGAAAGGCTGTCGGTTGGATAACAGCAGACCTGGAGCATGGAGAGCCATGGTGAAAGGCTGTCGGTTGGATAACAGCAGACCTGGAGCATGGAGAGCCATGGTGAAAGGCTGTCGGGTTGGATAACAGCAGACCTGGAGCATGGAGAGCCATGGTGAAAGGCTGTCGGTTGGATAACAGCAGACCTGGAGCATGGAGAGCCATGGTGAAAGGCTGTCGGGTTGGATAACAGCAGACCTGGAGCATGGAGAGCCATGGTGAAAGGCTGTCGGTTGGATAACAGCAGACCTGGAGCATGGAGAGCCATGGTGAAAGGCTGTCGGGTTGGATAACAGCAGACCTGGAGCATGGAGAGCCATGGTGAAAGGCTGTCGGGTTGGATAACAGCAGACCTGGAGCATGGAGAGCCATGGTGAAAGGCTGTCGGGTTGGATAACAGCAGACCTGGAGCATGGAGAGCCATGGTGAAAGGCTGTCGGTTGGATCATAGCAGACCTGGAGCATGGAGAGCCATGGTGAAAGGCTGTCGGTTGGATAACAGCAGACCTGGAGCATGGAGAGCCATGGTGAAAGGCTGTCGGTTGGATAACAGCAGACCTGGAGCATGGAGAGCCATGGTGAAAGGCTGTCGGGTTGGATAACAGCAGACCTGGAGCATGGAGAGCCATGGTGAAAGGCTGTCGGGTTGGATAACAGCAGACCTGGAGCATGGAGAGCCATGGTGAAAGGCTGTCGGGTTGGATAACAGCAGACCTGGAGCATGGAGAGCCATGGTGAAAGGCTGTCGGGTTGGATAACAGCAGACCTGGAGCATGGAGAGCCATGGAGAAAGGCTGTCGGTTGGATAACAGCAGACCTGGAGCATGGAGAGCCATGGTGAAAGGCTGTCGGGTTGGATAACAGCAGACCTGGAGCATGGAGAGCCATGGTGAAAGGCTGTCGGTTGGATCATAGCAGACCTGGAGCATGGAGAGCCATGGTGAAAGGCTGTCGGTTGGATAACAGCAGACCTGGAGCATGGAGAGCCATGGTGAAAGGCTGTCGGTTGGATCATAGCAGACCTGGAGCATGGAGAGCCATGGTGAAAGGCTGTCGGGTTGGATAACAGCAGACCTGGAGCATGGAGAGCCATGGTGAAAGGCTGTCGGTTGGATAACAGCAGACCTGGAGCATGGAGAGCCATGGAGAGGCTGTTGATTGGATCATATGAGACCTGGAGCATGGAGAGCCATGGAGAGGCTGTTGATTGGATCATATGAGACCTGGAGCATGGAGAGCCATGGAGAGGCTGTTGATTGGATAATATGAGACCTGGAGCATGGAGAGCCATGGAGAGGCTGTTGATTGGATAATAGGAGCTCTATGAGTAAAGGAGGCAGTCATCAGGGGATGCTTTAGTGTTTCATTTAAAATCCATGCTATTCAATAATGTAAAAAGGCCTGCTGATGCTCAGCCACGGGTGTGTTTAAGCAGAGAGGACGTCAACAGGGCTAAGAAGGAAGTTAAAGGTACAGTACACTGTGGTAGAGGTACACGGGTGCGTGTGTGTTTGCATGTATCAGCATATATGTATTTATACTGTATGCATACAGCACTCTGTGTGTGGCATAGGCTACACATCCAGTTTCCTGAAACTGAATCAACACATAACCCTGTCTCACATCACATAGCACACAGAAGACACTCTGCCGTCATATTGTATCTGTGTTGAGACAGGCCTGCCGGTAAACTACAGTACAGTACACTGGACTGGCCCTGTCTCCATGTCTCTTCCAGACCACCTCTAATTGTCTCCATGTCTCCTCCAGACCAGCTCTAGTGGTCTCCATGTCTTCTCCAGACCAGCTCTAGTGGTCTCCATGTCTCCTCCAGACCAGCTCTAGTGGTCTCCATGTCTCCTCTAGACCAGCTCTAGTGCTCTCCATGTCTCCTGCCAGACCAGATCTTGTGGTCTCAATGACAGGTTGTCTGTGTGATTGGCCCCATGGGATCTGGGCCCAGTTTTGCTGCTTCCCTCAGTAATGAGCATAGCTTTGGGAGACGGGGGAGAAGGGACCTGTGATGTCTCTGTCTCTGCTAGACAGGGCACCTGCTGGGTTGAAAGGTCCTGGTTCCTTTGTGCCTCTTCCTGTTTCCTTTCTATACCAGCTGTTCTGAGTTGTTGTGTGTTGGCTTAGCTCTTGGCTTGGGGTGTTAAAGGAAGTGGGTGGAAATACTGTAGAACTACTCATAACTCAAAGCAAGAAACATCTGACCTAGGTGACTGGTTTAATACTAGAGCAAAGTCTGTGTAGTCATTTTAGGGTACTAATAAAGTGCCACCTGTATGAAAAAATTAAAGTGGCAGTTTATTAGTATCCTAAAATGACTACACAACCTTTGCTCTAGTGTTAAACCAGTCCATCAGAGACCATCCTCAGAAAACGTGTTGTTATGGGTAGTGTTAAACTACCCAACCTTGTTGACAGCCTCATGCAAACACTTCTCAAACTAGAAGGCACTCACCTACTTTTTGTTTCTCTCCATCTGTCTCCTTCCCTCTCTCCTTCTCTCATTTTGTCCTTCCTTACCCACCTCCACAAGTCACCAGTGTGATTGCCAGCTCATGCTGGTGACCTCATCCTCCATGAGTCTCCTATCTAAAATAGTGAGGATTTCGTCACGCGCTTCTGACTCTGCTCTTGTGTCTGGCTTCCTGTGTTTCCTCCTGTGGCTCAAAGACCGTGTTGTTCTCAACTGATTAGCACAAGCAAATGGAAGACTCTTCTTCCTCCATCATTTGGTGTCATGACTCTGTCCTTCCTCCCGTCACGGGCCTTGGAGGAGCAGAGAGAGAGAGGGATAGAGAGCGAGAGAGAGAGAGAGTTTGTCTTGACACCTGTTGCTTTGGAAGTCATTAGAATGCACATGTCTGAGTTTCCTCACATATATATGTTAATTCACAATGTTAATATTTTCCTTTTGCATGTAAACGCTGATCCTGCACCAGTTCCTCCTCCCACTCCAAACTTGGTTTATGTCCTGCCGGTTGGTTGGTTCTGCGATGAACCAGTAGCAGGGGGGAAAATAAGCAAGGTTGCCTGGCTAGGACATCACTATGGCAACTCTCTTTGGACCCCCTGTCTCCCCCAATGCAACCCCCTGTACCCCAACCCCCTGTACCCCAACCCCCTGTACCCCAACCCCCTGTACCCCAACCCCCTGTACCCCAACCCCCTGTACCCCAACCCCCTGTACCCCAATGCAACCCCCTGTACCCCAACCCCCTGTACCCCAACCCCCTGTACCCCAACCCCCTGTACCCCAACCCCCTGTACCCCAACCCCCTGTACCCCAATGCAACCCCCTGTACCCCAACCCCCTGTACCCCAACCCCCTGTACCCCAACCCCCTGTACCCCAACCCCCTGTACCCCAACCCCCTGTACCCCAACCCCCTGTACCCCAACCCCCTGTACCCCAACCCCCTGCCAATGGGCTATTCTCTACCCACTTGTTTTAAACCACTGATTGGACCAGGCCACCTCCCTCCCCAGGTTGGGGCATTAAACTGATGGTACTTGAGGGACACATGGAGCAGGGTCAAACCCACTGCTGCTTGTTCACCAGCAGGCACTTCCACCTCTTGAACTCCATCCATATATAGTGATGTCTGTGCTGGACACAGAGGCTCCCAAACTTCCATGTGCTGGAGAAGGCTGAAGGGGAGTTCCAACATGGACACTGCTTCCCCTAAGCACACAGCCAAAGTGTGTGTGTGTTTTCTGTGTATGTGTGTGTGTGTAGATAGATACAGATGGATATCAGCAGAGGAAATCGTTTTTATTTGTGTTGTTGTTGAATGCTAGCTGGACTGTGGTAAGGACACACTTCAGTGGGTTCAGTTGTCCCAGTCCACTGCAGTCCCAACTGGGCAGGATGGCTGACTTGTTTTAGCCATTCCTACTCACTGATCAGTGACACTGGCAGCTCAGTTGATCTGCTTGTGTTCTGTTTTTATTTCCCACTTCATGGTTTGGTGGACACGGCTCTGTGGCTGTGGCTCGGTTCACTGGTGTGTGTGTGTGTGGGTGGGTGTGTGTGTGTGTGTGTGTGTGTGTGTGTGTGTGTGTGTGTGTGTGTGTGTGTGTGTGTGTGTGTGTGTGTGTGTGTGTGTGTGTGTGTGTGTGTGTGTTTGGGCCCCATGGTAGGACCACGGAGGGTCATCAGGAGAATCAGTGGAACAGAACCTGACAAGAGAATGTGAAGGTTCCCCTCGGAAGAGAGGAAGATGCTGTCTGTCTCTGTGAGGGGCAGAAACACATATTGAGTGACTGTCAGCGTCATCTGATATGCTCTTTTACTTCATGGTGTATTGAGTTGAGTACCAAAACACTCTTAAAATTAATTGGAGTATCCCCCCAAACATGCTCACACATTCTATGGAGCATAATCAATCATTTCATAGTACATTTCATGGGCTGTTTAAATGTCTACTGATGTGAGCCCTCTGACGAACACACAGACCTTAACATTGACATGTGGATAAATGTAATCTTCTCTGCTGGATGCCTGCATGGCTAGCAGGGTCTGTGTGTGACACGGCGCCTGTTCTGATGTGGAGTTGATTACTGCTCATCTTCTTGCCAGCACCCTCTCAATCAACATTCACTACTGAAGGGATGAGAGACGTATACTGTATGTGTAGCTGATTCAGTAATTGGTACTGTGGATACATAAGCCCCCTTCCTTATTTTTCTGAGCTCAACACGCAATTCAATTCAATTCAATTCAAGGGCTTTATTGACATGGAAGCATATGTAAACATTGCCAAAGCAAATGAAGTAGATAATAAACAAAAGTGAAATTAACAATAAAAATGAACAGTAAACATTACACTCACAGAAGTTCGAAAAGAATAAAGACATTTTAAATGTCATATTATGTCTATATACAGTATTGTAACGATGTGCAAATAGTTAAAGTACAAAATGGAAAATACAAATATATAAATATGGTTTCTATTTAAAAAGGTGTTAGTTCTTCACTGGGTGCCCTTTACTTGTGGCAACAGTTCACATATGTTGCTGCTGTGATGGCACACTGTGGTTTTGCACCCAGTAGATATGGAGTTTATCAAAATTGTATTTGTTTTAGAATTCTTTGTGGATCTGTGTAATCTGGGGGGGAAATATGTGTCTCTAATATGGTCATACATTTGGCAGGAGGTTAGGAATTGCAGCTCAGTTTCCAACTCATTTTGAGGGCAGTGTGCACATGTATGGCCAAATAGCATTCTAGTTTGCTCAGTTTTTTTATTAATTCTTTCCAATGTGTCAAATAATAATCTTTTTTTTTCTCATGATTTGGTTGGGTCTAATTGTGTTGCTTTCCTGTGGCTCTGTGGGGTCTGTTTGTGTTTGTGAACAGAGCCCCAGGACCTGCTTGCTTAGGGGACTCTTCTCCAGGTTCATCTCTCTGTAGGTGATGGCTTTGTTATGGAAAGTTTGGGAATCGCTACCTTTTAGGTGGTTGTAGAATTTAACGTCTCTTTTCTGGATTGTGATAATTAGCGGGTATTGGCCTAATTCTGCTCTGCATGCATTATTTGGTGTTTTACATTGTACACTGAGGATATTTTGCAGAATTCTGCATGCAGTCTCATTTTTGTGTTTGTCCCATTTTGTGAATTCTTGGTTGGTGAGCGGATCCCAGACCTCCCAACCTTAAAGGGCAATGGGTTCTATAACTTTTTTGGCAGATCCTAATTGATATGTCAAATGTTATGTTTCTTTTGATGGCCACAGAAGGCCCTTCTTCCCTTGTCTCTCAGCTCGTTCACCGCTTTGTGGAAGTTACCTGTGGTGCTGATGTTTAGGCCTAGGTATGTGTCGTTTTTTGTGAGCTCTTGGGCAACAGTGTCGAGATGGAATTTGTATTTGTGGTCCTGGCGACTGGACCTTTTTTGGATCACCATTATTTTTGTCTTACTGAGATTTACTGTCACGGCCCAGGTCTGACAGAATCTGTGCAGAAGATCTAGGTGCTGCTGTAGCCTGTTCTTGGTTGGGGACAGAAGCACCAGATCATCAGCAAACAGTAGACATTTGACTTCAGATTCTAGTAGGGTGAGTACGGGTGCTACAGACTGTTCTAGTGCCCTAGCCAATTTGTTGATATACAGTATATGTTGAAGAGGCTTAAACTCCATCCCTGTCTCAACCCACGGCCCTGTGGAAGGAAATGTGTGTGTTTTTACCAATTTTAACCGCACACTTGTTGTTTGTGAACATGGGTTTTATAATGTTGTATTCTTTTCCCCCAACACCACTTTCCATCAATTTGTATAGCAGACCCTCATGCCAAATTGACTAAAAAGCTTTTTTGAAGTCAACAAAGCATGAGAAGACTTTGCCTTTGTTTTGGTTAGTTTGTTTGTCAATTAGGGTGTGCAGGGTGAATACGTGGTCTGTCGTACGGTAATTTGGTAAAAAGCCATTATGACACTTGCTCAGTACATTGTTTTCACTGAGGAAATGAACTAGTCTGCTGTTAATGATAATACAGAGGATTTTCCCAAGGTTTCTCTCTCACCATGGGTGCGCTAGCTAGATGGGTAGACATGTTTTTGAGCTGAAACTGTGACTCTAACCACCCCAACCAATGTTCCCATCACCCATTGTGTTTCCCTCCCTCCCTCCTCAGCTCTAGAAGTCAAAATTACCAACCCCCCCTCCACTTCTCCCCCTCCCTCGTCAGACACTCCTCCCCTCCCTCCCCCGTCAAACACACCTACCCCTCCACCTCCCTCCCTCCCCGTCAGACACCCCTCCAACTCCCCCTCCACCTCCCTCCCTCTAACTTCAGACACCCTTCCTCCTCCCCTCCACCTACCTCCCCCCGTCAGACACCCCTTCACCTCCCTCCCTCCCAATTCTACTGTGCTGCTGTGTTTCTCTCCACTTCAGTGCACTGTCGGCTGGTGACAGCCTATTTGGCATTTACCCTCTGCCGCTGCGTCTGTCTGTGCATCTACAGCCCTTCATGGCAGTAAAAGCCTGCCTCCCCTCTCTCTCTCCCCCTCTCATCCCCCCACCCCTCCCTTCCTGCCATTCCTGTCCATAATCCCTTCCTCCTGAAGGCTGTAATTGAGCAGTGCTGCATGCTGGGATTATGGCTGTTATTGGGGGTATTATCATGGCAGCAGGAATGTTGGGTGAAAGTGTTGGTAAACGGAACCTACCAAAGCTGCCAGAGGAAAGGAGATGGGAGGAGAGACACTAGGGTAGAGGATGAGGTGTGGGGGTGGGAGGAGAGGTAAAGAGAGGAGGACAGGGGTAGAGGAGAGCAGTGGAGAGGACAGCGAGGGGAACAGTGATGGGTGGTGCCAGGTTGAAAGGGGGGGTGGGGTGACAGAGTCAACTGCAACCGATGGACCCCTGTTCTGACAAGGTCAACATTCAAGTCAGCACTGACATCCGACGGTCCAGACAGGAAATCCATAAAACTATAAGGCTTAAACAATATATCATCAGCGACCACAGTCCAATGTGACTTCAGATCCACATACCATGATGGAAATGTTTCCCATGTAATGCACAGCATTCTGAATTACATTTCAGCTGAAGTATTGGGTCCATTTTTGTGATTGATTCCTGGAGGACTGATCACTATGGATCTGTCATACAGTGTAGTCAGTGTGTACTGATGTGTACTGAGACAACCTGTGGCACCGCAGCACTGAGTCTATATGGGAGATTTAATGTTGGCCGAATGAGGATGTTAGTTTTGTAGATGTGTTTTCCGATTCATATTGATCATGTCTTTGCCACTTGATCCTATATCGAGAGGTGATACCCTCCTGTTAATCCCAATGATGTATTTATTCAATCCATGGTTTATTGGTTTATCCCCTGCCAAGGGGATAGGATAAGAGACCAAAACATAGAGATGAGGTCGATTTAAAGGCCAAGTGCAGTCAAAAATATGATTTCCTGTCTTTTATATATATTTTTTCCACACTATGATTCTTGGAATAATACAGTGAAATTGTGAAAAGGATGATAATGAACTTTTAGTGTAAGAGCTGTTTGAAAAGACCGCCTGAAATGTCTGCCTGTTTTGGTGGGGATGGAGTTTTGCCCTGCCTGGTGATATCACCAGGCGGTGAATTAGTTAATAGACCAAACCTCTCTGTCAATAACAGATAGTTTCCATTGTCCCCTCCCCTATCAGGCAACTCCCAGACAGTCCTAGTCAAATCCAAGCTTTTTTTCTTCAAGGTAAGATACGTAATTGTTACCCAGAAATGATTTGATATTAGATAATAACAGCTGCATTGGACCTTTAACCGTCGTGTCCCAATTAATTGAGGGGATTCACCATGTTAGGCCCAGACACTGCATTGATTCCTGATGTAGCTAAACCCATTACATTTGGCAGCCCAGTTGTGAGAGTCAATCAATCTAACATAGCCCTTGATGTAGTTAGATTCTTACTGGCTTCTGAAATGGTTAAGACTATTTAGTAATTGTGTGTCCATATTTTTAAGGCACACATTATTGTTATTTAAAAAAAAATGTACAGACCATATGCCTCAATCAATGTCATATCACTGGCACAACATGAAATTCTGATTTATTTACTTTTCCAATCAAATGTGCAAATTGTAATCATCCCAGGTTCCAGGTGATCAGAACGAGGTTGAATGTCCATTTCAACTTTCCAGGATTTAAGTTTTCCAAAATGCAGAGGAATCATCAAGTTTATTTCCCTGTACTTTCTAAGCTGCTTAAATCCTTTACCAGCTTAGCTTTGCTATATTAACATCACCCAGTGAGACAGCTTTGACAAGCTGCTATCCTCATATCTGCCTCCCTCCCACTGCTGCTGCTCCTGCTGCTGCTGCTGCTCCTGCTAGTACTGCTGCTAGTACTGCTGCTGCTACTGCTGCTGATCCTACTGCTGCTGCTGCTACTGCTGTTACAACTACTGCTGCTGCTCCTACTATTGCTGCTGCTACTGCTGTTACAACTACTGCTGCTGCTCCTACTGCTGCTGCTACTGCTGTTACAACTACTGCTGCTCCTACTGCTGCTGCTACTGCTGTTACAACTACTGCTGCTGCTCCTACTACTGCTGCTACTGCTGCTCCTACTGCTGCTGCTGCTCCTACTGCTGCTGCTACTGCTGTTACAACTACTGCTGCTGCTCCTACTGCTGCTGCTGACACCACAGGATGGTGTCGTCTGCGTAGAGGTGGATCAGAGACCCACCAGCAGCAAGAGCGACATCATTGATATGTATAGAGAAAAGAGTTGGCCTGAGAATTGAACCTTGTGGCACCCCTATAGAGACTGCCAGAGGTCCGGACAACAGGCCCTCCGATTTGACACACTGAACTCTATCTGAGAAGTATTTGGTGAACCAGGCGAGGCAGTCACTTGAGAAGCCGAGGCTATTGAGTCTGCCGATAAGAATGCGTTGATTGACAGAGTCGAAAGCCTTAGCCAGGTCGATGAAGACGGCTGCACAGTACTGTCTTTTATCGATGGCGGTTATGATATTGTTTAGGACCTTGAGCGTGGCTGAGGTGCACTCATGACCAGCTCGGAAACCAGATTGCATAGTGGAGAAGGTACGGTGGGATTCGAAATGGTCAGTCATCTGTTCATTTACTTGACTTTTGAAGATTTTAGAAAGGCAGGGAAGGATGGATATAGGTCTGTAACAGTTTGGGTCTAGAGTGTCTCCCCATTTGAAGAGAGGGATGACCGCGACAGCTTTCCAATCTTTGGGGATCTCAGACTATACAAAAGAGGGGTGGGGGTTTGGACAAGTTGCTGCAGGGGGTGCTGAGATGTTGGCCGGGGTAGAGGTAGCCAGGTGGAAAGCATGGCCAACCGTGGAAAAATGCTTATTGAAATGATCGATAATCGTAGATTTATTGGTTGTGACAGTGTTTCCTACTCTCAGTGCAGTGGGCAGCTGGGAGGAGGTGCTCTTATTCTCCATGGACTTTACAGTGTCACAAAACATTTTGGAATTAGTGCTACAGGAAACAAATTTCTGTTTGAAAAAGCTAGCCTTAGCTGAAAAAGCTAGCCTTAGCTGTATCTCTCTAGTCCTGTATCTCTCTAGCCCTGCATCCCTGTCACTAGAGTGGCAGAGAAGATTAATCCTGAGCTGGATCATACTGTGCTCCCAGTCCCACTAGTGCTGCTAGACTGAGCTGGATCATACTGGGCTCCCAGTCCCACTAGTGCTCCTAGACTGAGCTGGATCATACTGGGCTCCTTGTCTCACTAGTGCTGCTAGACTGAGCTGGATCATACTGGGCTCCCAGTCCCACTAGTGCTCCTAGACTGAGCTGGATCATACTGGGCTCCCAGTCCCACTAGTGCTGCTAGACTGAGCTGGATCATACTGTGCTCCCAGTCCCACTAGTGCTGCTAGACTGAGCTGGATCATACTGGGCTCCCAGTCCCACTAGTGCTGCTAGACTGAGCTGGATCCTCATGGGCTCCCAGTCCCACTAGTGCTCCTAGACTGAGCTGGATCATACTGGGCTCCCAGTCCCACTAGTGCTGCTAGACTGAGCTGGATCCTCATGGGCTCCCAGTCCCACTAGTGCTCCTAGACTGAGCTGGATCCTCATGGGCTCCCAGTCCCACTAGTGCTGCTAGACTGAGCTGGATCATACTGGGCTCCCAGTCCCACTAGTGCTGCTAGACTGAGCTGGATCATACTGGGCTCCCAGTCCCACTAGTGCTCCTAGACTGAGCTGGATCATACTGGGCTCCCAGTCCCACTAGTGCTGCTAGACTGAGCTGGATCATACTGGGCTCCCAGTCCCACTAGTGCTGCTAGACTGAGCTGGATCCTACTGGGCTCCCAGTCCCACTAGTGCTGCTAGACTGAGCTGGATCATACTGTGCTCCCAGTCCCACTAGTGCTGCTAGACTGAGCTGGATCCTCCTAGGCTCCCAGTCCCACTAGTGCTGCTAGACTGAGCTGGATCCTACTGGGCTCCCAGTCCCACTAGTGCTGCTAGACTGAGCTGGATCATACTGGGCTCCCAGTCCCACTAGTGCTGCTAGACTGAGCTGGATCATACTGGGCTCCCAGTCCCACTAGTGCTGCTAGACTGAGCTGGATCATACTGGGCTCCCAGTCCCACTAGTGCTGCTAGACTGAGCTGGATCATACTGTGCTCCCAGTCCCACTAGTGCTGCTAGACTGAGCTGGATCCTCATGGGCTCCCAGTCCCACTAGTGCTGCTAGACTGAGCTGGATCCTCATGGGCTCCCAGTCCCACTAGTGCTGCTAGACTGAGCTGGATCATACTGGGCTCCCAGTCCCACTAGTGCTGCTAGACTGAGCTGGATCATACTGGGCTCCTTGTCTCACTAGTGCTGCTAGACTGAGCTGGATCATACTGGGCTCCCAGTCCCACTAGTGCTGCTAGACTGAGCTGGATCATACTGTGCTCCCAGTCCCACTAGTGCTGCTAGACTGAGCTGGATCATACTGGGCTCCTTGTCTCACTAGTGCTGCTAGACTGAGCTGGATCATACTGGGCTCCCAGTCCCACTAGTGCTGCTAGACTGAGCTGGATCATACTGGGCTCCTTGTCTCACTAGTGCTGCTAGACTGAGCTGGATCATACTGGGCTCCCAGTCCCACTAGTGCTCCTAGACTGAGCTGGATCATACTGGGCTCCCAGTCCCACTAGTGCTGCTAGACTGAGCTGGATCCTCATGGGCTCCCAGTCCCACTAGTGCTGCTAGACTGAGCTGGATCATACTGGGCTCCCAGTCCCACTAGTGCTGCTAGACTGAGCTGGATCCTCATGGGCTCCCAGTCCCACTAGTGCTCCTAGACTGAGCTGGATCCTCCTGGGCTCCCAGTCCCACTAGTGCTGCTAGACTGAGCTGGATCATACTGGGCTCCTTGTCTCACTAGTGCTGCTAGACTGAGCTGGATCATACTGGGCTCCCAGTCCCACTAGTGCTCCTAGACTGAGCTGGATCATACTGGGCTCCCAGTCCCACTAGTGCTGCTAGACTGAGCTGGATCATACTGGGCTCCCAGTCGCACTAGTGCTCCTAGACTGAGCTGGATCATACTGGGCTCCTTGTCTCACTAGTGCTGCTAGACTGAGCTGGATCCTCCTGGGCTCCCAGTCCCACTAGTGCTGCTAGACTGAGCTGGATCATACTGGGCTCCCAGTCCCACTAGTGCTGCTAGACTGAGCTGGATCATACTGGGCTCCCAGTCCCACTAGTGCTGCTAGACTGAACTGGATCCTCCTGGGCTCCCAGTCCCACTAGTGCTGCTAGACTGAGCTGGATCATACTGGGCTCCCAGTCCCACTAGTGCTGCTAGACTGAACTGGATCCTCCTGGGCTCCCAGTCCCACTAGTGCTCCTAGACTGAGCTGGATCATACTGGGCTCCCAGTCCCACTAGTGCTGCTAGACTGAGCTGGATCATACTGGGCTCCCAGTCCCACTAGTGCTGCTAGACTGAGCTGGATCCTACTGGACTCCCAGTCCCACTAGTGCTCCTAGACTGAGCTGGATCATACTGGGCTCCCAGTCCCACTAGTGCTCCTAGACTGAGCTGGATCATACTGGGCTCCTTGTCTCACTAGTGCTGCTAGACTGAGCTGGATCATACTGGGCTCCCAGTCCCACTAGTGCTCCTAGACTGAGCTGGATCATACTGGGCTCCCAGTCCCACTAGTGCTGCTAGACTGAGCTGGATCATACTGGGCTCCCAGTCCCACTAGTGCTGCTAGACTGAGCTGGATCATACTGGGCTCCCAGTCCCACTAGTGCTGCTAGACTGAGCTGGATCCTCCTGGGCTCCCAGTCCCACTAGTGCTCCTAGACTGAGCTGGATCCTACTGGGCTCCCAGTCCCACTAGTGCTGCTAGACTGAGCTGGATCCTACTGGGCTCCCAGTCCCACTAGTGCTGCTAGACTGAGCTGGATCCTCCTGGGCTCCCAGTCCCACTAGTGCTCCTAGACTGAGCTGGATCATACTGGGCTCCCAGTCCCACTAGTGCTCCTAGACTGAGCTGTGTGGAGAGATGCTGTTAGAGCAGACTGGGGAGACTGGTGCTGAGGTTTAACCTACATACTGGACTGTAGACTGGGAATACTGGTGCTGAGGTTTAACCTATATACTGGACTGTAGACTGGGAATACTGGTGCTGAGGTTTAACCTATATACTGGACTGTAGACTGGGAATACTGGTGCTGAGGTTTAACCTATATACTGGACTGTAGACTGGGAAGACTGGTGCTGAGGTTTAACCTATATACTGGACTGTAGACTGGGAATACTGGTGCTGAGGTTTAACCTATATACTGGACTGTAGACTGGGGAGACTGGTGCTGAGGTTTAACCTATATACTGGACTGTAGACTGGGAAGACTGGTGCTTAGGTTTAACCTATATACTGGACTGTAGACTGGGAAGACTGGTGCTGAGGTTTAACCTATATACTGGACTGTAGACTGGGAATACTGGTGCTGAGGTTTAACCTATATACTGGACTGTAGACTGGGAATACCTGTGCTGAGGTTTAACCTATATACTGGACTGTAGACTGGGAAGACTGGTGCTGAGGTTTAACCTATATACTGGACTGTAGACTGGGGAGACTGGTGCTGAGGGAGACTGGTGCTGAGATTTAACCTGCTGTACATACTGGACTGTAGACTGGGAAGACTGGTGCTGAGGGAGACTGGTGCTGAGTGAGACTGGTGCTGTGGTTTAACCTACATACTGGACTGTAGACTGGGGAAACAGGTGCTGAGCGAGACTGGTGCTGTGGTTTAACCTACATACTGGACTGTAGACTGGGGAGACAGGTGCTGAGGGAGACTGGTGCTGTGGTTTAACCTACATACTGGACTGTAGACTGGGGAGACAGGTGCTGAGCGAGACTGGTGCTGTGGTTTGGTTTAACCTACATACTGGACTGTAGACTGGGGAGACTGGTGCTGAGGGAGACTGGTGCTGTGGTTTAACCTATATACTGGACTGTAGACTGGGGAGACATGTGCTGAGGGAGACTGGTGCTGTGGTTTAACCTACATACTGGACTGTAGATTGGGGAGACAGGTGCTGAGGGAGACTGGTGCTGTGGTTTAACCTACATACTGGACTGTAGACTGGGGAGACTGGTGCTGAGGGAGACGGGTGCTGTGGTTTAACCTACATACTGGACTGTAGACTGGGGAGACAGGTGCTGAGGGAGACTGGTGCTGTGGTTTAACCTACATACTGGACTGTAGACTGGGGAGACAGGTGCTGAGGGAGACTGGTGCTGTGGTTTAACCTACATACTGGACTGTAGACTGGGGAGACAGGTGCTGAGGGAGACTGGTGCTGTGGTTTAACCTACATACTGGACTGTAGACTGGGGAGACAGGTGCTGAGGGAGACTGGTGCTGTGGTTTAACCTACATACTGGACTGTAGACTGGGGAGACAGGTGCTGAGGGAGACTGGTGCTGAGGGAGACTGGTGCTGTGGTTTAACCTACATACTGGACTGTAGACTGGGGAGACAGGTGCTGAGGGAGACTGGTGCTGTGGTTTAACGTACATACTGGACTGTAGACTGGGGAGACAGGTGCTGAGGGAGACTGGTGCTGTGGTTTAACCTACATACTGGACTGTAGACTGGGGAGACTGGTGCTGAGGGAGACTGGTGCTGTGGTTTAACCTACATACTGGACTGTAGACTGGGGAGACTGGTGCTGAGGGAGACTGGTGCTGTGGTTTAACCTACATACTGGACTGTAGACTGGGGAGACTGGTGCTGAGGGAGACTGGTGCTGTGGTTTAACCTACATACTGGACTGTAGACTGGGGAGACAGGTGCTGAGGGAGACTGGTGCTGTGGTTTAACCTACATACTGGACTGTAGACTGGGGAGACTGGTGCTGAGGGAGACTGGTGCTGTGGTTTAACCTACATACTGGACTGTAGACTGGGGAGACAGGTGCTGGGGGAGACTGGTGCTGTGGTTTAACCTACATACTGGACTGTAGACTGGGGAGACAGGTGCTGAGGGAGACTGGTGCTGTGGTTTAACCTACATACTGGACTGTAGACTGGGGAGACAGGTGCTGAGGGAGACTGGTGCTGTGGTTTAACCTACATACTGGACTGTAGACTGGGGAGACAGGTGCTGAGGGAGACTGGTGCTGTGGTTTAACCTACATACTGGACTGTAGACTGGGGAGACAGGTGCTGAGGGAGACTGGTGCTGTGGTTTAACCTACATACTGGACTGTAGACTGGGGAGACTGTTGCTGAGGTTTAACACATGCTGGACAGCTCTGTTCAGCTCTCCTCTCCCAGACACATATAATCAGGCCCTCAATGGGGATATTTCTATGACATTAGTGTGGGTTGATCAGCAGCAGTATACTACCTGTTCTCAGTTTCCCAGCCCCCAGATTCCTCCACAATAGATAGGGTATCATTCTTCCAAGACGTGATGTGAACATGTGATGATTCTCAGCCTTTTCCAGCCATGGCCCTTTTCTCTGTTTTTGTCAGCGACTAAATTTAACATCCATAGGCCTCTTATTGAAACAGAGAGGGACACGATAGACATTTACTGGAACTCAGAGTGGACATATCACTATCATTGTTCAGAAAAATATACCTGTAAATTGTGTTTGTCTGTCAAAGCAGATTCCTCAGACAATTTGAAGGAATTCATTTGGAAGACAATGTAATTTTATTCATGACATTGTATCTTCCCCTAATATTCTAATGTTTGTATTATGGTGACAGGCCCAGTTTTCTCTGGAGGCACATGGAAATAGGGTCGCCTGTCGCAAAGCCTTGTGTTTTAGCCACATAGACCTAATAACAATCTGAAGAACAATATGCATTTCTGTATCCCATTTTAGAGATGTTTTTGGTCCCTTTTTGCAGTTTCTATAGTCTAAAAAATATCTAAAATATTTATTGCCCTAGTCTTATCTCCTCATCCTGATGGAGAATTCTTGGTCATTAGGGTTGGGTGGAGTAACTCGGGGTATGTATATCATTTATAATGGCTAATGTTATGTATGATTTGTCTGTGTAATGAGAACAGAGCGTTTTTCTTAGCAGTTCCACCCACTGTGTGCCCTGATTGATTAAGGCCAGGCGTAACAACCTCAATGTATTCATGCCTCTCCTTAATGCCCCAGTCTGACTGGGCCTGGGATATTAGCTAGCCTCTATGTATTACAATGAAATATTCACCCGCCTGTGCCCTATAAATCATAAAGTGAGCAGAGAATCCACTGGATGGAGGGCTGATCAGGTTCAGAACACATTCTCTCTTTTCTCCCCTTCTTGCTCTCTCTCTCCTTTCCTCACTCCCTCTCTCTCCTTTCCTCACTCTCTCTCCCCTTTCTCTTTGTATCTGTCTTTCTCTCTCTTTGACTTTCTCTTCCTCTCTCCGTCTCTTCTATCTCCCTCCCCCTCTCCCCTTTTCTCTCTCATCTTTCTTTATTTTCTATCTCTCATCTTTCCCCCTCTCATTCTCTCTCTGCCTCTCCCTCCCTGCCTCTCCCTCACCTGCCTCTCCCTCTCTGCCTCTCCCTCACCTGCCTCTCCCTCCCTGCCTCTCCCTCTCTGCCTCTACCTCTCTGCCTCTCCCTCTCTGCCAGTGTGTGGTGTATTCAGTCAGATCATGTCAGGGACAGACCACAGGGTGGGGTAGGAGGACACATAACCAGATGTCTTCTCTTCACTGAGCTGAGCAGCAGGGATAGGAGAGGGGGAAATAACACACCCTGTATATGCATGGTCGTTTTAGTTTATAATATTCTTATTTATACATACTGTAATTCTACCTGGTCACTGGCGAATCATTCAAGCAAAGACAATTAGATATGTGCAGTGTTACCAATAAGATAAGGTCCTGGATATTTAGAGATGAATATGGACAGTGTGTGTTTCATTCTCCACCATTTTTTTTTACATCAACTTGTCAGAAGGGAAAACAACACACACACAGACACAGGGAATATATATGATATCCCTTGTTGAGAGGCATGTACTTCATTTGCTTTGATAGACATCTATTCCATTTTGATTCTGGGTATCATTATATATCCCTGTGTATGGTGGGTATACTATTATTGTGCCCTGAGGCTAAATGGGGATGAGTGAGTAATTGATGTGCTAATGTAAACAATAGGCTGGTATAGCAGCAGTTTAATCACCGGCTCACACTGAGCTCTGTTATATCCTACTGGAGGGTCAGTCACACTGAGCTCTGTTATATCCTACTGGAGGGTCAGTCACACTGAGCTCTGTTATATCCTACTGGAGGGTCAGTCACACTGAGCTCTGTTATATCCTACTGGAGGGTCAGTCACACTGAGCTCTGTTATATCCTACTGGAGGGTCAGTCACACTGAGCTCTGTTATATCCTACTGGAGGGTCAGTCACACTGAGCTCTGTTATATCCTACTGGAGGGTCAGTCACAATGATCTTCACAAACAGACGAGAGCCATATTAATACACATATTCCCTCGTGTCTGTGTTAGACTTTCATATTTGTATACTATCCACCCTTCGCTGTGTTAAGGCATGGCTATACACATGAAGGCACGTGCAAACACCCTCACACACATGCGCGCACAAATACATGCGCGCACACACACACAGAGACACACAAACACACACACAGAGACAGGAATATAGGCCGATCTGCATGCCAGGTTAATGTAAATTAGAGATGAGTAACAGAGAGAAACACACGGCATAGTATGAATTAATGGCCTTGGTTTTCCCATCCATTGTAGTGCAAACATGCATGCAATTATTAAAGGCCCAGTTTAGTCCAAAATTGTTTTATATATATATATATATATGTCCACACTGACATTGATTATTAGTGTGAAAGTCAAAATGATGATAATCCGCTTTTAGTGTAACAGCTGTTTAAAAAGGCCGACTGAAATGTCTGCCTGTTCTGGTGACATTACAAGACGTTAAATTAGTTAATAGACCAAGAAGAGAGTCCCAAAACTATGCCAATAACAGTTCATTATTAACCCCCCCCCCCCCCCCCCCCCACTCAGACCACTCCCAGACAGTCCTAGTAAAATTCTTACTTGAGAAATGTATCTTTGCTCAGAAGCTATTTTTGTTTATTTTTGACCATTTTAATTGATACACTCACAGTAAAGTACTTGTTAGTTAACCAGAAATGATTTGATATTGAGATTTTAAAAACCAGCTGGACCTGTAATAACGTAGGCATACTAACCATGCTTGGGACATCTAGTGCAAAGAAATTATAACAATGTTGGAAAATCACATTTATATCAGACTCAGCAAGCCTGTTAGATAGAGATTTATGGAGAGGTAGAGCATTAGGGAGATAGAAAGAGGTAGAGAATTAGGGAGATATGGAGGGATAGGGAGATAGGGATAGGTAGAAAGAGGTAGATAATTAGGGAGATAAGGAGAGGTAGAAAGAGGTAGATAATTAGGGAGATAAGGAGAGGTAGAAAGAGGTAGAGAATTAGGGAGATAGGGAGAGGTAGAAAGACGTAGAGAGAAAAAACAAAATAGACAGCTGGTGTCACAGCTCAAAGTGCTGTCAGAGGTTTGACACAGTGAAGGCAGACGACATCTAAACAGGTTAATGAGTCCTGGGCTTGTCTGTGTGTGTGGTCTGTGCATGCGTCCTTGAGTTTCTGTGTTTGTCAGCCTTTGACACTGGTCAATTTTGTTTATCATTGTCAACGATCCCTTGGGTGTGCCTGACTGGCATGTGTCACAAACCTCTGTGTCCCTGATTATATTGACTCAGAGCCACCGTCCCTTTTCTCTGTGTATCTATGGTTACAGACAAGAAGCCTTTGTTGTGCAAAAAAACTGAATACTACTGTAGTGGATTTGAAAAATGTGCTTTTGTGCTTAGTTGTCAAATGATGTATTACCAAAATACTTTATAACTGTGAGACATGTTGTAGAAGTTATATCATTTGTTTTATTGGCGACTAATCATTTGTGTTCTCAGTTTTATCACACATACAGTAGTATGCCTACAGCTCATTTCAGAAGTGCAACTCAGCTGAATCAAATGGAGCCGTCTCCTGGTAGACTCAGTACTGTATTCAGCTAAATGGCATCAATACCCCCGAACTGAAAAGATCAATGAGAGGGCTAGGATTGATGTACAACATATTACTTCTTCATCTCGCTATTAGGGCTCAATGTTAAATCTGCACATCAGTAATATGACAACTACAAAATGATATGATACATGAGCAAGTATTTTTTTAAATGCAATAATTTGTGCTCTGTGTGATTGTCAAGTTCACTGAGACATACATTTTGAATATGTTGTTGTGCATGCTATTATTGAAATAAAAACACCACAGAATAGAAACAGGTTTCCTTTCACTCTTTTCGCCCCTCTGGATGCAGTAAACAGCAGTACACATTATAACGAGCTGCTTTAGAAAACAACAGAGAGGGAGAGAAATGCAGTGCTCCAGCTCCTCATGAAAGACAAAGAAGAGAGAGGGAGAAAGAGAGAGATGGAATATTTCTATCCTTCCCTCAGCCTTGAGCAGTGAGCAGGATCATCTCTGTGAAACTGTGCCTGTGGGAGGATCTCAATTGCATTCTCCTCACGTCCTCTTTCCTCGCCTCCTTCTCAAAACCCATTGGAGGAGAAGGTGAGAGAGGAGGGACGCAAGGAGTATGCAATTGAGATTCTCCCTGTTTCTTAGGGTTATGGTAGTGGCTTTCTTCCTCTTCCTCTTCCCCTTCCTCTTCATCCTCCTCCTCCCTGGCTTGGAGCTGCTAGGAGCTGCAGCTGAGAGCTAGGCTGCTGCAGGAGGAAACTATAACAGTATTAGCAGCTCCAGGCCCCTGCTCCCCCACTCTGGCCCAAAGACACACACACAATAGGCCATTTGTAAAGAAATGCACTGTTTACACGAATGGGGGAAATCTATTATTTGCTATTGGAGTCATAAAAGGGGATGACAAATTGTGATGTATTTCTACTCCACCAGATTCCTGTCAGCTTTGTTCCTGTTTTTGCTATTCCGAAGGAAAACAAATTGATGTCCACCCTCTTGATAAAACAGACCCTAGGGATAGTAAATAACTGGAGTCTCACTCCCGTCTCCTGCTATGGTCCTGGGAACCAGCACCTACTTTACAAAATCCAGTCTATATATTCAATCATTTCCCTGAATATAGTACCTCTATATTTACCCTTTTATACTAGCCCATGGTATTAGCCTGGATGTGATCCAGAAGTCTTCCTCAGCTGTTGTAGAGGCTGATAATACACTACTCTGAATGAAGACTCTTCCTCAGCTGTTGTAGAGGCTGATAATACACTACTATCAATGAAGACTCTTCCTCAGCTGTTGTAGAGGCTGATAATACACTACTCTGAATGAAGACTCTTCCTCAGCTGTTGTAGAGGCTGATAATACAGTACTCTGATTGAAGACTCTTCCTCAGCTGTTGTAGAGGCTGATAATACAGTACTCTGATTGAAGACTCTTCCTCAGCTGTTGTAGAGGCTGATAATACAGTACTCTGATTGAAGACTCTTCCTCAGCTGTTGTAGAGGCTTAGGCTGGCCTTGTGTCTGTTATTAAAGCAGCCGTCCGTAAACCGTGTTGTAATTGGCTGGCATGGTTCCACGTTGATGCGGTGGTAGCTGTTTGGCTGCTGTCACGTCTCCTGATAAAGACATCCCATCTAATGGGCATGGCTGATGCTGACGCCCTTGGTTGGCTTGACAAATAATGTCATTAACCCCTTCTACCACAGCAGCCATTTTGATGGATGTCACAGAGAAAGGGAAGGGGAAATGTTTTGTTGTTCCTCAGAGGTCTTTGTTGCCCTGGCGTTCTAAATCCCATCAGAATGTAGCTGGTCAACATTCCAATTAGGAGTGGACGGTGTTGCCTGTAATGGCACAATTCCCTGGTCTGATGCTTGTAGAATAGATTAATATAGTGTTAAAACCTGGACCAAATACTGGGGCTGTCGCTTCCACACATTTACAGATCCATTTTACAGCATTGCTAGGACTGGAGCACCCAGGGCATATCAGCAGGGGGCAGTATTTATGTAAAGAATGAAGAGCAGCTCTCACTGGTTACAGGACTATGTGTACATTCCAATAGACTGCGACCAAAGCTATTGCATTTGTGACCCTTTGACTTGGCAGCATGACGCCAACTTCTTATTGGTGCCTGTACGTTTTATTTGGCACCACATTATTTTGACCTCACTCAAAATGTCCTATTGTTTTAGGAGGCTAAAACCATAATTTAGTCAAACAGTAAAGTGCATTATCCCCATGAAAAATGTTTGGTGCAAACAGATCATGGGCTGAAAAAGGGGAAAATGTTACATTTTGGATTTCATTTTGTAGAGCCGCTCATTGATCAAAATGTATTGTCAAGCAGTTTTTATCTTTAGAAATCATTTGTTTTTAATGGACAATGTTTGGATGAGACATGTCAGCTTCACTGAGATTTGTTTATGTATTTCTGAGACAACCAATGCCTACTTTTGTTTACAGACAATGATGTAATCAGAATACAATATGCAAAATGCAGTTTGATTAGTATGAACAGTGTCAATTCCATCTCCATATGACTGAGATGTTTTATTTACACGCTCCCAGATTCCAATGTGAAGGCAACTTGTGAACCTATCCAAATGTTCCATATGGAACATTGAAAATTAAAATCAAATGTCTGGGGTAGAGGAAAGCCAAAGTCTCATAATTAAGGAATTGAAGACATTTAGCGTGGATTACATTTTAATGGGGCGTTAATAATTTACCACAACAGATGGAGTATTGCTTTTTACCCACAGCCTGCCCACCCTTCAGTCTACACTGGCACATGAGATGACGGTCCCTGTGCTAGTCGGCCATTGTTACAGGAGCTGTGTGTGTGTGTTTGATGAGTGTGTGTTTTGTGTGTGTGTGTGTGTGTGTGTGTGTGTGTGTGTGTGTGTGTGTGTGTGTGTGTGTGTGTGTGTGTGTGTGTGTGTGTGTGTGTGTGTGTGTGTGTGTGTGTTGTTTTCCACAAGAGCCGTTATGTCAATCACAGAATCATGGTGTGATTTAATTAAACAATAAAAGCGATTTCCCTGATTTCTTTATTCACAAAAACAGCTGTGATAATCGTTGGATTTTGTTAACCCATAATGCTGAGTGTCTTTCCCACTCAAGGACATGAGAGATGCAGAGACATGAGTCCTTGGAAGGCTCTGGTCACACCGGTTGACAGCAGTCAAAGGTCAGTCCGGCTTTTGGTTTGGCAGCAGTGAGCGGTCCAACTCTCCTGGGTTCTGCCCATTGGACATCCTCCCAGCATCCACTCCCCTGTTGACTCACCCCATTGACAAAAACACACATGCCAATAACATCACTGATTAAAGAAGATAAAGTAGAGAGAAGGCTGTGCCAGATATCTTCAGAGGAAGCACTGTAGTCAGGGACCAGGGTGGACACTGACACAGCAGCCCTGTAGTCAGGGACCAGGGTGGACACTGACACAGCAGCCCTGTAGTCAGGGACCAGGGTGGACACTGGGACACAGCATCCCTGTAGTCAGGGACCGGGGTGGACACAGACACAGCAGCCCTGTAGTCAGGGACCGGGGTGGACACTGGGACACAGCATCCCTGTAGTCAGGGACCGGGGTGGACACTGGGACACAGCAGCCCTGTAGACAGGGACCAGGGTGGACACTGGGACACAGTATCCCTGTAGTCAGGGACCGGGGTGGACACTGGGACACAGCAGCCCTGTAGACAGGGACCAGGGTGGACACTGGGACACAGCATCCCCTGTAGTCAGGGACCGGGGTGGACACTGGGACACAGCATCCCTGTAGTCAGGGACCGGGGTGGACACTGGGACACAGCAGCCCTGTAGACAGGGACCAGGGTGGACACTGGGACACAGCATCCCTGTAGTCAGGGACCGGGGTGGACACTGGGACACAGCATCCCTGTAGTCAGGGACTGGAGTGGACACTGGGACACAGCATCCCTGTAGTCAGGGACCAGGGTGGACACTGGGACACAGCATCCCTGTAGTCAGGGACCGGGGTGAACACTGGGACACAGCAGCCCTGTAGTCAGGGACCAGGATGGACACAGAGATACAGCACACCACGCACAGCGCCACACCAACAGATGCAGTAAGCATACTCACATGCACACCCTTCCTGCCTTTGGAGCACAGTGTGGTGTGTGTGTGTCCTTGCAGCCTTTCATGGCTATATTTATCCTGGTTATGTAAACTGTGTCATTAAACAGCTTGCCAAATATGTACAGTTACAGTCAAAAGTTTGGATACACCTTCTCATTCAAGCTTTTTTCTTTATTTCTACTATTTTATACATTGTACTGTAGAATAATAGTGAAGACATGAGAACTATGAAACAATACATATGGAATCATGTACAGTAGTAACCAAAAAAGTGTTAAACAAATCAAAATATATTTTATATTTGAGATTCTTCAAAGTAGTCAACCTTTGCCTTGATGACAGCTTTACACACTCTTGGCATTCTCTCAACCAGCTTCACCTGGAATGCTTTTCCAACAGTCTTGAAGGAGTTCCCACATATGCTGAGCACTTGTTGGCTGCTTTTCCTTCACTCTGTGGTCCAACTCAATGATTAATTAAAAACCCTTGAATGAGCAGGTGTGTCCAAACTTTTGACTGGTACTGTACCACACACGCAGACACACACCTACATAGACACCAGTGGAGGCTGCTGAGGGGGGGACGGCTCATAATAATGGCTGGAACGGAATAAATGGTAACCATGTGTTTGATAAATTTGATACCATTCCACTGATTCCGCTCTAGCCATTACCACGAGTCCGTCCTCCCCAATTAAGGTGCCACCAACCTCCTGTGACACACACACACACACACACACACACACACACACACACACACACACACACACACACACACACACACACACACACACACACACACACACACACACACACACACACACACACACACACACACACTTCTGATTTGGCCTTCAGTAGGAGCCGCCAGAGACCAGAAGCATTGAACGGGATCAAATGGAGATCTGGCTATTTTAATAAAGGAAATTGCAGCTAGGATGCTCTGTGCCTCAAATCAGATTTGAGTGATGATTTCTGCTGTGTGCTGAGAGGAGAGCGTTTTTTTGTCCTGTACACACTGGCTGTGAGTGTGTGTGTGTGTATGTGTGGTGCTGATTGCATTAGGTGCTGTCTGAGAGTCAGTCAGTCCCTGTGGGGGAGCCATATGTCTGTTGTTGTGCCTCAGCAGTATGGAAGATCTAATATTCCTCCTCCGTGACCATCATGTCCTCTGTGGGACAAACTCAATCTCTCTCTTTCTTTGTCTGTCTACATGAGGGAGACCTCTCTGGATGATACAAAGAACTGGACAAGGACATGTGGATATTGAGGACATTAGACCCATTGTATCCCTGTTCAGACAGGCATTTGGTCGATAATCTGCTTCCCCGTTTGGCCTCATGCCTTCCACATGCCTGTGTTTCTGTGTTTACTGAGAGGAGTCGGAGAGAGGGCAAACGAGGGCAAACGTCTAAAGCTCAGTGATCCAGATTGGAGGGAATAATCACAGCCAGAAACTACTATGCTTTTAGTGGATGGAGATTGGTGCTTCGTCGGCTGGCTGTATTTGGCTTTAACCTATCAGATGGAGAAGTGACCCCAGGATCACTACATTTTCCATTTTCTCGCTTCAGCGCCACCCAGAACACGAGTGCATCCATTTCTACGTATTTGTGTAATAGATGATTTGTTTTTGCCTAAAGCTTTTTGCCATAATGGGCCTGAGGGTTAGGCATGGTGGTGTGGCTGGGTGGGTGGATGAGAGAGGAGAGAGAGGGCATTGACAGACAGACACAGTGAAAGCCTCCATTAGGCTGCTCCATTCAAGGTTTGTTCAATAACATCTCCATCCACCCAAACAGAGCAGCTCGGAAAAAGCGAAAAGCCCAGGAGCACCTTCTCTTCACCTCCATGCACATCGCTATCAATTGGCCAATTTACAGCTAATTTCAATACGCCAGGCCATGCCAGATGGTCTGTGTGTAAACTATATTTCTCATTTAGGATTCATTCTGCAGCCGTGGCGTTTGTTTAGCATCTAATGAAAAGCTCAGTCTATTCTGTGTGTGACATGGCCTCTCTCCGCTCTCTCATGGTACAGCTGTATTATAAAGGAGAGAGAGGCCTTTCAGCCTGTAATCTGCCTCTATTGTCTCTGCTGATTGCATTATTGTTGTCAATCCATCGGCTTGTGAGCGTGCAGAGGACAGAGGTAGATTGACAGAGGCAAGGCGAGCCTAAGCAATTAGCCCAACTCTCCAACAGCTGGGGAGAGGAAGACAGGAAGAGACATAATGCAGCTTTACCCAAGGGGAACCAACCACAAAGATGAATATTGTACATTCACAGTGTGTGGAGCAACGCTTGCTGTCAATTCTGATGCCTTCATCATTTATTAATAGTCGCACTACTAAAACTGGCTAAGACCGGCTTTGTAGTTTGTACAATATCGAACAGAAAATATGACATTGGTAGAATTATCTATTTTACAGCATTGCCAGTTACTTTCTCACAAACACTACGAGAAATGTAATAATTTTCCTTTAAACGTTATCTTGTTTGCCACTCTCACCAACTCTACCCCTCTGGCATGGCAGCAAAAAGCGAAGGGTATCAAATATGAATGTCCCATTTACCAGATGTTCATCCCTCTGCCATGTGTGCTCATTTCTCCCCCAAAAAGATCTGCTCATAAGATGAGTGCTGAAGAGAAGACCCTATTTTGGGTGGGGCTCACACTCATTCCACCAATGACCTGCTTGTTTACCAACATCTGCTCAATTAGCCCCCTGCCACGGCTCCAGAGGAGAGGAGCGGACCTAGCAGACTGCTCAGCCCAGCGCCAAGCCCAGTTATCAGCCTAGTCCAGGCCACCGGCCAACTGGCCAGCAGGTGACCAGATGAAACCGCTGGACCCAGGACAAGATTGATCACGCCAATAACAGCTCAGGATTAAAATCTCCATTCTGATTGGTGAAGACTGGATGTTTTTAATGACTGGAAGGCAGTGTGCTGGAGAGTCTGTCCCACTGGGTCAGTTAGTGTCACGACTTCAACCGAGGCAGGCTCTCCTTCCCGTTCGGGTGGCGCTCGGCGGTCGTCGTCACCGGCCTACTAGCTGCCACTGACTCTTTTTCCTCCCCCTCCTTATGTGTTTATTTGTATCACCTGGTTTGAGGGAATTGGTAATTAGTGTGGCTTTATTAGTCAGCCAGCCTGTCTGCTTCTTTGTGCGGGATTGTTCGTCTGTTACTTTGGATTTCGGGAGTGGTTCGGTTATTATGTACTGGTTTTGTCTCCGTGTTTGTAGACAGGTGTTTATGACACCCAGTAAGTCCGTGTTGGACATTTTGGTTTGCCGGTTGGGAATTAAAATCACCGTATTGAAGCTCTGCTGTTCCTGCGTCTGATTTCACACCCCCCGACACCTAGAGCGTTACAGTTAGAGTCTAGCGGGGCCAACTGGGAAGGTTCTCTGTGGCTCCAGGGCCAGATGTTTGATAACAGAGTGGCTTCCAATGCCAAGTGTTTGAACATTTATGACCTTAGTTATTTCTTCATCACAGCAGTGGACCGCGGGGATTCTCTGCATCGTTTTTTGGTTGGCTTCCGTCCCTGATCTGACTTTAAACCACTGCCAAACCACTGCCTGTGTATTCACTATGATAGGATGGGAGCTTTTTCTACTACATGTTCGTGCTCTCTATGTTAATCCCCATAGGGTCAGGTAAGGCCTAAAGGTGTAATGCCAAGCATGAAGGAAGAGGAACTAATGACAACATGTTCATGGTACTCTGGGCGTCTTTGAGCTTTGTGGTAGTGTAGATATACAGCATGGAGCTCCTGTTAGGGCTGTAATGAACTCCTGATCCCCCACTTGAGATATTTACACAATACAGTATATTGTACAGTCGAACTTCTCTTCCTGGGAGATTGACAGCATTTGCTAGGCAGGCAGCACTCTGTTGAAGCCCTCTCTCTCTGTTTTAATCCTGCAAAATAGGCAACAGGGTATAAATGTATGTTTTCCTGTGTGTGTGTGTGTGTGTGTGTGTGTGTGTGTGTGTGTGTGTGTGTGTGTGTGTGTGTGTGTGTGTGTGTGTGTGTGTGTGTGTGTGTGTGTGTGTCAGATGTAAGCCTAACCTTGTGCTGCTATTTCCCCCTGTATTCCATGAGCCCTACTGATCCAGATTCCGTCATTTCATTCCCATACCTGTAGCTCGGTAGCTTTTCATTGTACAAGTGTATGGGGTTTACTATGCAGCATCAACCTCTTCTACAAAACGTATATTCTATACAGTATGAATTGAATCCAAAATTCACCTCAGGAGAGGTCTATAGTGGATGCTTGGATATCATGTGGTCTAGCCATGCAGGGATCTTGTTGTTTGGACCGTTGATGTGTTAAGTTGGTGTCTGTCTAGAGGGGCCAATGTTTGTCCGTTTATATCTTGTCTGTTCGTGTCCTTAGGGCTTGGCAAGGGTTTTTAAAGATGGCTCTTTAAATGCCACTGCATGTCCCCTGGGGAGAATGTTGTGCCATTTACTTTATGAAGGCTTGAAGTACCTGTCTTTTTAACAGCTGTAACATGTCATGGAAATATTGAAAGCGTTAAAGCAAATAGATAATGTCAACCACACTGACTTTGTTTGAAAAATATAGAAACATACAGAAGCTGTAGCAGTGACCTCTCACCTCTTTCAAGGTTGCTACTACTGGTACTTCGATAACATACTATGAAAATATATTGTGAAGAAGACGAATTCATGAAAAGAGAGTACCTCACTGTAGGGGTCTATATTACCACCTGTCTCTTTAAGATAGGCAGACCCCCATCCGCCACATGGGAGTCGGGGCGACATGGGAGCTGAACCTCATGTGAATTAGTAGCACATGAGCAGCCTTGCAGTAGGATCCAGCTGAGAAGCATTACAGCTAATCAGTGACTGGTCTCTATCTGAGGCCCGGCAGGGGAAGGATGTCCCAGCCCTCCAGAGGCCTGTGGTCAGGGCTTAGGGGAGGGTTAGCCCACTGCCGGGGGCTTTGAATATACAGGTGTCTGCAGACCACCAGTGGAAAAGTGGAAAAGACCATTCATTCCCTAGACCAGAGTAAAAGGCCCAAACCATGGCAATAGACTTGATTGATGGAGGTTCAGCCACTGTATTTTCTTTAAGCATTCTACAGCGAGTCAAGTCTTTTCAACTGGAAAATATGACCGTTTCTGGTGGTCCCTCTGGTTTTTCCTAGTCCCTTGCATTGCAGTGATAACTCAGATGAGAAGTATTCAGCACTCACAGAGGAGTCTTTGGAATATGAACATATGATTATAGTAACTTAACCCTCATTCTCTCTGTCTTATTAGGAGCAATAGTTAACATCAAGTAATATCCTTCCTCTTCACCTCAAATAAATAAAATAAATCAGAAGTGGAGACTCATCGTCCATATAATCATGAATATTAAAAGTAGAATGATCTCAGACATATTAAACCATTCTCTATATTGGCTTCATATGTAGAAATTATACACATGTTTTATTGATGTAGACATTATGTACACAGGAGAGGGGGTTATGGTCACCTCAGAAGTAGGTCCCTGCATTATATCATTACGGTATACGTCAGTGTTTCAGTGTGGGAGCAGGGATGATCAATACCCATTACTAGAGCATCTCAAAGTCTACTGTAGGAGGATGCCTGCACTATGAGACATATCAAACGATGTACACACCATTCAACTGCCCACAATTACACAAGGTGAGGACAACTCTAGTTCAAGGTGCTCTTATGGGCAGGTAATAGGAATGAAAGCTTATCTTTCTTTCATCTACTTTCACTCTATCTCCTCTCTTTCTATCAGTGCCCCTCTGGTGTTAGGTGGACTAACAGCGCAAGGTAGGCTTGAAGGGCAGACCTCTGAGAACATGACTTTATCACTTCTCTGGTTTGCTCCCATCCATCCATCCATCGACAGACAGACAGACAGACAGACAGACAGACAGACAGACAGACAGACAGACAGACAGACAGACAGACAGACAGACAGACAGACAGACAGACAGACAGACAGACAGACAGACAGACAGACAGACAGACAGACAGACAGACAGACAGACAGACAGACAGACAGACAGACAGACAGACAGACAGACAGACAGACAGACAGACAGACAGACAGACAGACAGACAGACAGACAGACAGACAGACAGACAGACAGACAGACAGACAGACAGACAGATAGATAGATAGATAGATAGATAGATAGATAGATAGATAGATAGATAGATAGATTTGCTACAAATCCGAACTACAAAATCTAATTGATCCCCTCAAAATTGGTAAATATCACATTTGGTTAAAACTGAAAAAATAACTTGTACTGACAGAAAAAGATGTGTTCCTTTGCGCAATATATATCCCCCCCTCAGAATCCCCATATTACTCAGAGGAGATCTTCCCCACCCTTGAGGAAAAGACGTGCTATTTCCAGGCCCAGGGAAATGTGCTCATCTGGGGGGACACAAATGCGCGCACAGGAACACTACCTGATCTAACGAGCACACGAGGGGACAGCTTTATTACAGGCCATACTGTTTCTAACTGTCTTAATCTCCCCCATAGAAACAACAGTGACAGCACCGTCAACAAAAACGGAAGGGATCTGTTGCAGCTCTGTAGAAGCCTGGGTCTGTACTTTGTCAATGGTAGGTTACGGGGGGACTCTTTGGGGAGATTCACCCACTGCTCACCTCTTGGCTACAGTACAGTAGACTATATGATCACAGACATTGACCCCTTCTCTCTCAGCTCATTCACTGTCAAGCCACTAACACCTCTGTCTGATCACAGTCAAATTACGTTGTTCCTCAAAAGAACAGACATGGAAACAACCAGACATTCACAGCCCAGTAAGCTGTACAACATCAGAAATTCATACAGATGGGCCCAAAACAGCACAGAAGCATACCAGAAAGCAACCTGTAACCAAAATATCCAAACACTCTTAGATAACTTTCTGGATACCACATTCACTTACAGTAAAGAAGGCATCAATCTAGCAGTACAAAACATCAACTATATATTCAGGCAAACGGCAAAAGAAGCAACAATTGAAATTGATAAAAAACAAAACAAAAAAGATCACAGATGACAACTGCTTTGATGCAGATTGTAAAATTATAAGGAAATAACTTAGAACACTATCCAACCAAAAGCACAGAGACCCAAATAATGGTGAATTACGCCTTCATTACTGTGAGACTTTAAAACTCTATAAACGTACACTCAGAACCAGAAAAGCACAGAACAACAACAAGCAGCTGACACTAATGTCCATAAACACAAACAACTTCTGGCAAAATTGTGAAAAAAAAATAATAATCTAAACAGGAGGAATTAGCGATACAAAATGGTGACATATGGACAACCCATTTTAAAACACTACAACACCGTTCAAATTGACACAAACGCAGAACAACACCAAATTCATGAGAAGTTCAATGGATTAGAAAAAGCTATAAAGGACAATCAAAATCCATTGGACTCCCCAATTACTGACCAGGAGCTCTATAAGAAACTTCAGGCTCTCAAATTTAAAAAGCATGCGGACCTGATGGCATCCTAAATGAGATGTTCAAACTCACTATTGCAAAATTTCAATTGGCTATATTATTAAAAGTGTTTAATTTGATCCTGAGTGTAGGGTATTTCCCTGACATCTGGAATCAAGGACTCATAACCCCAATCTTTAAAAATGGAGAAAAATTGACCCTAACAATTACAGAGGCATTTGTGTGAACAGTAACCTGGGGAAGGTTTTCTGTAGTATTATAAATGTAAGAGTTCTAAACTTCCTTAATAAGCACAATGTCGAGTAAAAGCCAAATTGGATTTATACCAAAACATCGCACAATTGATCATATTTACACCCTACAGACCCTGATAGATAAACATGTCCACCAAAATAATACCAAAATATACCCTTGCTTTATCGACTTCCAAAAAGCATTTGATTCTATTTGGCATACAGGACTGTTCTACAAAGTTATTGAAAGTGGTGTAGGGGGTAAAACATATGACATAATTAAATCAATGTATACTGGAAATACGTGCAGCATTAAAATTGGCAAGAAAAGAACATCATTCTTTAACCAGGGGCGGGGCCTTCGTCAGGGTTGTAATCTGAGCCCTGCACTCTTCAATATTTACATCAACAAATTGGCCACTATTCTAGAAAAATCCTCAGCCCCTGGTGTTAGTCTCCACAATTTAGAGGTTAAATGCCTACTCTTTGCAGATGACCTATGCCTGCTGTCACCCACAGCACATACAGCAGAGCCTGGACCTGCTAGAACAGTACTGCCAGACCTGGGCCCTGGCAGTAAACCCCAAACAGACTAAAATAATGATTTTCCAGAGAAGATCCAGATCTCAGGGAATTAGACCAAAGTTCTCAATTGGTACAAAATATATAGAGTACTGCACACACTACAAATACTTAGGTTTAAAAATAAGCCCAACTGGACACCTTAATGAGGCAGTGAATGAACTGAGAGAGAAAGCACGCAGGGCATTCTAAGCCATTAAAAAGCTAATTCAAATTGAAATACCTATTAAAATGTGGCTAAAACTAATTGAATATGTCATTGAACCAATTGCACTTTATGGCAGCGAGGTGTGGGGTCCACTTGCAAAACAAGATTTCATCAAATGGGACAAACACCCCATTGAAACCCTGCATGCAGAGTTCTGTAAGATTATCCTACATGTCCAGAGGAAAACTAAAAACAATGCATGCAGGGCAGAATTAGGCCAATATCCACTAATAATAAAAAAAAAAAAAAGAGCAATTAAGTTTTGGAAACATCTAAAATACAGTGACCCCATCTCATATCACTACCAAGCCCTGCAATGCCAAGAACTGACCAAAGAAAAGAGTCCCCTCATCCAGCTGGTCCTGGGGCTGAGCTCACAAACCTGTTCTACTAACACACTGAAGCCTCAGAACCAGAATATCCAATCAATCAGGATAAACCAAATTACAACACAGTCAAAACAAAACTATATTGCTTATTGGGAAACACAAGCACAAACACAAAGCAAAATGCAGTGCTATCTGGCCCTAACTCGACAGTACACTGTGGCTAAATATTTGACCATGGTTCCTGATCAAAAGCTTAGAAAAACCTTGACAAAGTACAGGCTCAGTGAGCACAGCCTTGCCATTGAGAAGGGTAGACACAGGAAAACCTGGCTCCCTGTAGAGGAAAGGCTGTGCAACCACTGCACAACAGCAGAACCTGAGACAGAGCAGCATTTCCTGACAAAATGTTACAATTATAAAACAATTAGAGAGTGTCATTTCCCCAAATTTGAAACCCTTATTCAAGGTTTCAAAGACCTCTCTGATGAGAGTAGGCTACCAGTCCTGTTGGGGGAGGACGCAGAGAGCTGTGGGTTGGCATCGCACTACATTGCCGCCTGCCATAAGTTGAGGGACAGTGTCTGACAAACCAATCAACCTGCACATGTACTCTACTGTATGCTTATTGTTATTGTTGAATGTATGGTTATTTTGACACTTGGTTATTGTTGTTACTGTTGTCCCGTTGACAATTTTGATTCTCATTTTTATATTGTAAGTATCCAAAATAAGCTTTGGTAATATGTACATTGTTACATCATGCCAATAAAGCAAATAGAATTTTGAGAGAGAGAGAGAGCGAGAGAGAGCGAGAGCGAGAGCGAGAGCGAGAGCGAGAGAGAGAGAGAGAGAGAGAGAGAGAGAGAGAGAGAGAGAGAGAGAGAGAGAGAGAGAGAGAGAGAGAGAGAGAGAGAGAGAGAGAGAGACTTTGACTTTTTGTCTTTCTTTACTGAAACATTCTCATTTCATTTCTAACTCGCCACCCCCCCCCCCCCTAAAATAAAAACCCAAATTATAGCCTGTACTGCATACATGTACCATACTCACCTTTCCATCTACCACATGATACAAATCACCATACACAAAAACAATACCCTCTCCTACAACCGTATATCCACAACATCTTCCCCAGCTGTACAGACAGCCCCCCCAACACACCATATCTCCTCAAACATCTCCACACATTTTATCATTTTATAGAACTCAAACTCAACCCTAAGGCGCGCAGAGACCATCCCATTAAACAGTAGTAAAGGGTCTGTTATCCCCCCACCTTTGACCCTGTTTCTCCTTGTTAGCCAAATAGCTAACTTCGCCTGAGCAAACAGAAAATTCAACAACACACATTTTGCTTTCTCCTTACTCGAATACCTGTATCCCATTATAAACATCCCAACAGCAAAAACCACCCCCAACCTCTCACACAGACATTCCAACAGAGACATTAATGGCATTAACCTGGTGCACACAGAAAACACATGAATCACAGTTTCTTTCATTTGACAGAAAGGACACCCCTGCCCAATTCCCGGATCAACCCGTGCCAACCAGCTGTTAGTGGCCAGGGCTCCATGAAGAACCCTCCACTGGAGGTCCCCTGACCTCTTTGGTACTGGGGGTTTATAGAGCGCCCTCCATCTAAAACCCACCATACTCTCCACCCCACATACCCCCTGCCACTGATGTGCCTTCACTCCTGTTAGGCTTCTAATGTTCCTAACCTTAACGCAGAGGTTGTAGAGGGCTTTACCTCCCACCCCCTCAAACTCCCCCAGGCTCGGAGTGTTAAAATCTAACAAGTCCTCCAGACCCCCTTGCCAGTCTCCAGTCTCTGCCGTCACCTGCAGTGGCGGAAACATTGGTGGCCCCTCTCCCTTTGGCCTCTCAAACACCCCCCTTACCTGCTCAGACAGTGCCTCCTGGACCTCCTCCAGGAATCTCTCCAGCAGCCTAAGAGACGTTATTCCTGTTTGTTGAGCCAAGACCTCCGGGGTTTTCCACCCCTCCTCTCCCAGCATTCTCAGGTCACCTAGCCTTTGTACACCCCCTGCCATCAGTTGCCTCTGCAGGGTGGCAGACTGAACCGATCTCAAAGGGATGGCTGGGTTGTGGAAAATAGGCTCCTCCCACACCCACTGCCCAGGCTCCACACCCCCTTCTCGTGTGGGCCTTAATAGCTGCCAGGTCCTCAGCACCGCAGAGTAAAACTCTGAGAGACCTGCTGTACTCAGCCTCTCCAGCTTCATGAGGAACAGCTGCCGGTCCAACCCTAATCCTCCAGCTCTCCTCAGCAGCGCGCATGCTGGTTCCCTCCAGCCAACATCAGTATGGTACAGCAGTCTCTGCACCGCCTTTAGCCGGAAAGCAGCCATCCTGCTCTCCAGTTCCACCAGGCCCTGTCCTCCTTCGTGGACGGACATGTACAACACTGCTGCCTTCAGCCAGTGATGTCCCGACCAAAAGAAGTCCACCAGCTTGCGTTGCAGGTCTGCAAGCAGACCGGCGGGGGGGTTGAGGACAGCCAGTTTATGCCACAAGGAAGATGCCACCAGGTTGTTAATTATGAGCACCCTCCCTCTATATGACACTTGGGATAGGAGCCACCGCCACCTGGCCAGTCTTGACACCACTGCCTGTGACAGCCCCTCCCAGTTCTTCCTGACCCACCTCTCCGAGCCCAGGTACACCCCCAACACTTTAAGCCCTTCACAACCCCACTGCAAACCCCCTGGAAGCAGAGGAGGAGCTCTCTCCCCCCATGCCCCACATAACAGAGCTTTGCTCTTTCCCCAGTTTACCTTAGCTGATGAAGCTCCCTCGTACACCTTCAGACTGGTCTCTAGTTCCTGCATATCTTGCCCATCCCTGACCATCACAGAAACATCATCTGCATATGCTGAGACTGCTATTCCTGTCACCACATCCATGCCTGTCCAGCACACTCCCTGCAGTCTCCTGCGTAGCAGTCCTAAAAAAGGCTCAATGGCTAGTGTGTATAGCTGCCCAGATAGAGGGCATCCTTGTCTAATGCCCCGTCTCACCCAGACTGGCCTACTGAGCCCCCCTCCCACCTTCACCATAAATGACGCCCCAGCATACAACAGCTTCACACAGGTCACAAAACTCTTCCCAAACCCAAACACAGACATCACATTAAACAGATACTCATGATCCACTCTATCAAAGGCCTTCTCTTGATCTAAAGAGACCAGTCCAAAGTTCACATTAGAACCTCTCGACAAGTCCAACATGTCCCTAATCAAGAACAAGTTGTCCGTGATTGAGCGTCCCGGTACACAATATGTCTGGTCCTTGTGTATTATAGAGTCCAGATGGGACTTCAGTCTGTTAGAGAGGACCTTGGCAAAAATCTTGTAGTCCGCACAGAGTAATGCCACAGGCTTTCAGTTCTTGAGTTCACACAAGTCCCCTTTTTTGGGCAGGAGAGTCAGAGCCGCCCGACGGCAGCTCATCGGCAACTCTCCTACCCCGACGCATTCACGCAAGACGCAAAAGAAGTCCTGTCCAATTATTCCCCAGAATTTTTTGTAAAACTCCACTGGGAGTCCATCGACCCCCGGTGCACGACCGGGGGACATCTGGGTTACGGCCTCTGCCAGTTCATGTGACAACAGAGGAATGTCCATTTCATCCCTCTGTGCCCGAGAGAGCTTAGGGAGTCCTGCAAATAAGACCTGAGCACACATAGGATCACACATTTCTGCCCTATACAATTCAGTATAAAACTCCACAGTCCGCTCCCGCATCTCCCCCACCACAGAGGTCACCCGCCCATCAGAGAGCCGTAAACAATGCATACCCTTGGCTTCACTGCTCTGTCTTTCCAAACCAAAGAAGAAGGAGCTGGGAGCATCCATCTCCTTGAGCATGGAGAACCTAGCTCCCTTTGCTTTAACCTGGAAAAAACTGCCCAGGTCCCTACGTAATTCGGCTAAATTAGCCTGGAGGCCTACATTGCCTTGCCCCACCATCTCTACCTCCATCTCACTAATACACCGCTCTAGTTCCCCCAATACTCTCCTAGCCTCTGAGGATGAGAGAGCTGTGTACTGTTGACAGAAAAGCCGAATTTGCACTTTCCCCACATCCCACCATTGACTCAGAGACTCATACTCCTCTCTTCGCTGCTCCCACCTTTCCCAAAAAGTCTGGAAACCTGAGCAAAAAGTGGCATCTTGTAAGAGCTTTACATTGAACTTCCAATAAGATGCCTGCCGGGGCCCTGGTGAAATAGACAGCCGAGCCATGGTTATGTGGTGATCCGAAAACCCCACTGGGAGAATGGTAGCGCCCAACAGCCTATTGCTCTGATTCCTGGACATGTAAAACCGATCAAGTCGGGCTGCACTCACCCTAGCCCCAAAAACCTTCACCCATGTATACTGTCTTGTGTTTGGATGTTTAGTTCTCCAAACATCCACTAGGTCAAACTGATTAATGATGTCCCTTAACACTCCCACTGACACTGAATGAGGCTCTTCCCCATTTCTGTCTTTTGTAAAATCCATTGTGCAGTTCCAGTCACCTCCGATCACCAGCGTCTCCTCAGGCGCTACTTGTGAGAGTTCCTGTCTAAGAATCCCAAATAGAACCCCTCTTTCTCTCCCTGTGTTAGGCGCATACACATTTATAAAAACAAAACCCATGCTGTTAATTTCTGCTTTAACAACAAGCAACCTGCCCTTACAGACCTCCTTTGAGGAGCAAATTTTTACAGACAGACCCGGTGCAAAAAGGACTGCCACCCCTGCACTAAGATTTGTCCCATGGCTCAACACACTTGCCCCTTTCCACCAGAGCCCCCAATCAACTTCATTCACCACATCACCTGTACTTTTTTTTGTTTTACATATTCACCCAACACACTCCTCTTTCCCGCATCTCTGGCGCCATTTATATTAAGCGAGCCTACCCGAAGAGTCTCCATAAGAAGTGGGAGAAAAGCCAGCAGAGAAATAGACCAATAGCAAAGCTCAAAAAGTCCCAGTGTCAGAAAGAAATTAAACATTTAAACAGTGTCTGAAGGTAAACCTTTACGCACTGTTGTGACCCACTTCCTCAACCTAAACCGTTTCCTGGGTGAGAGGACACCATGCCCCTCATTTCTCATAGCATGTTGTACTGATCTTACAAACTTTCTAGGATCAGGAAAAAAAGCCTCAAGATTAACTTTTTTCCCCTTAGTCTCATTCAGGAACCTTGTCAGTTCTCTCAACGTGTACTTAGACCCCTCTGGTTGACTGGCTGTCAGCTCCGGGCCAATTGAAGAGGAGTCTGAAAAAAATAACTCCTCATCCTCTTCCTCAGACTCACTTTCCTCCTCTTCTCTATCTCCCACCCTGACCACCTGCTCTTTCTCTCTGGTTAGGGCCTCACCCACAGCAACAGGCAACATTTCCATGGTGCCTTTGTCCACACCCTTTTTCCTTTTCCGCTTGACACCCTCCTCCTCCCCCCCTAATCTCTTACACTTCCCCACTATACTCTCCTCATCCACTAGAATAACCTGACTAGACCCAGTATCATCTACACCACCCTCCATAGCATGACTAGGGCCAGCCTCAGCTACCCCACCATCCATAGCCTGACTAGACTCAGCCTCTTCTATACCACCATCCATATCCTGCCTAGACCCAGCACCCTTTACACCACCCTCCATAGCATAACTAGGCCCAGCCTCAGCTACTCCACCTTCTCTAGCCTTACTAGACCCGGCCTCTGCTTCCCCACCATCTCTAGCCTGACTAGACCCAGCCTCCACTACCCCACCATCTCTAGCCTGACTAAACTCAACTACAGCTACCCCACCATCTCTAGCCTGACTAGGCCCAGCCTCATCTACACCACCATCTCTATCCTGACTAGGCCCAGCCTCTGCTGTCTGCATCTCCTTACCCCCTGCACTTTGACCTCGATTTCCCCCACTGGCGCTTGTACCCTCACCTTGTCTACGGCCTTTGTGTGGGCACGCAAAACTCTTGTGCCCCAAATCCCCACATTCAAAACATCGTAGACTATCTGTGCTGGCAAAACCTGCATAGAGCCCCTCCCCATGTCTCACTTTAAAGTGCACATTTAGCTGTTGCTCGTTGTTGTTCAGAAACATAAACACTTGCCTCCGGAACGAAACAACGTGCTTAACGGCATCTGCCTGAAACCCTGCTGACAGTACACGGAAACCCCTAGCAAACTTACCAAAACGACTCAGCTCTTTCCTAATTTGATCATCCGTAATAAACGGAGGCAAATTTGCCACTACAACTCTTGTTGAAGGGGTAGAGAGAGGTGAAATTGACACCAACACATCCCTTACAAATATTCCGCTAGCAATTAGCCTACCAACCAAATTAGCCCTTTCATGAACACAACCACAGCTTTGTTCATTCTAGAAGCAGAATGTATAAACTCAGCTCCTACCTGTTCACCGACCGCGAGCAGAACCTCCTCCACCTTAACTCCGTTCTCAGGAACACACCTGAATCCATGCTGTATCGACAGCATCTCCTCCGCGCTAGGCTGAGAAGCCATCGCGCACACCACACCTTCCAAACTCCAGGAAATTTACTCTGTCCTCTTCCACCCTAACTTTGAAAAAAAGTTAAAACAAATATTGCATTAACCCTCCACCATAGAAAATAACATGTAAAGAAAATAATCAAGAAAGTTAGTTAGGATAGAGCCCTCCACACCAAACACTCAACCTCCAAAAACACCCAGCATGCACTACGAGAGGGAGGGAGGGAGGGAGGGAGGGAGGGAGGGAGAGGAGAGAGAGAGAGAGAGAGAGAGAGAGAGAGAGAGAGAGAGAGAGAGAGAGAGAGAGAGAGAGAGAGAGAGAGAGAGAGAGAGAGAGAGAGAGAGAGAGAGAGAGAGAGAGAGAGAGAGAGAGAGAGAGAGAGAGAGAGAGAGAGAGAGAGAGAGAGAGAGAGAGAGAGAGAGAGAGAGAGAGAGAGAGAGAGAGAGAGAGAGAGAGAGAGAGAAGACAGGCTATGTGCTCACTGCCCACAAAATGAGGTGGAAACTGAGCTGCACTTCCTAACCTCCTGCCCAATGTATGACCATATTAGAGACACATATTTCCCTCAGATTACACAGATCCACAAAGAATTTGAAAACAAATCCAATTTTGATAAACTCCCATATCTACTGGGTGAAATTCCACAGTGTGCCATCACAGCAGCAAGATTTGTGACCTGTTGTCACAAGAAAAGGGCAACCAGTGAAGAACAAACACCATTGTAAATACAACCCATATTTATGCTTATTTATTTTAACTTGTGTGCTTTAACTATTTGTACATTGTTACAACACTGTATATATATAATATGACATTTGTAATGTCTTTATTGTTTTGAAACTTCTGTATGTGTAATGTTTACTGTTAATTTGTATTGTTTGTTTCACTTTTGTGTATTGTCTACCTCACTTGCTTTGGCAATGTTAACACATGTTTCCCATGCCAATAAAGCCCCTTGAATTGAATTGAATTGAATTGAATTGAATTGAGAGAGAGAGAGAGAGAGAGAGAGAGAGAGAGAGAGAGAGAGAGAGAGAGAGAGAGAGAGAGAGAGAGAGAGAGAGAGAGAGAGAGAGAGAGAGAGAGAGAGAGAGAGAGAGAGAGAGAGAGAGAGAGAGAGAGAGAGAGAGAGAGAGAGAGAGAGAGAGAGAGAGAGAGAGAGAGAGAGAGAGAGAGAGAGAGAGAGAGAGAGAGAGAGAGAGAGAGAGAGAGAGAGAGAGAGAGAGAGAGAAAAACACGATTGGAGCACATCGCTGCTCTCTTCACCTAGGGTTAACCCTGGAGTCATTAAAGCAGACCTGAAAACAGTCAGGGTGACAGTGAAAGGCCCACAGAGAGAGCGAGAGAGGGAGAGAGAAACCTATTCCCCCTCAGGAGACTGAAAAGATTTGGCATGGGTCCTCAGATCCTCAAAAGGTTCTACAGCTGCACCATCGAGAGCATCCTGACCGGTTGCAGCACTTTCTGGTATGACAACTGCTCAGCCTCCAACCGCAAGGAACTACAGAGGGTAGTGCGAACGACCCAGTACGTCACCGGAGCCAAGCTTCCTGACATCCAGGCGGTGTCAGAGGAAGGCCCTAAAAATTGTCAAAGACTCCAGCCACCCTAGTCATAGACTGTTCTCTCTGCTACCGCACGGCAAGCGGTACCGGAGCGCCAAGTCTAGGTCCAAGAGGCTTCTAAACAGCTTCTGCCCCCAAGCCATAAGACTCCTGAACACCTAATCAAATGGCTGCCCACACAATTTTCATTGCCCCCCCCCCCCTTTTACACAACTGCTACTCTCTGTTGTTATCATCTATGCATTGTCACTTTAATAACTCTACCTACATGTACATATTACCTCAACTAACCGGTGCCCCCGCACATTGACTCTGTACCGGTACCCCCCTGTACATAGTCTTGCTATTGTTATTTTACTGCTGCTCTATAATTACTTGTTATATTTATTTATTTTTCTTATCCGTATTTTTTTTAACTGCATTGTTGGTTATGGATTTGTAAGTAAGCATTTCACTCTAAGGTCTATACCTGTTGTATTCGGCGCATGTGACTAATAACATTTGATTTTGATTTTATTTGAGATGGGGGGATCCAGCATTCATTATAAGCCATGTTTGTCTTTTCTCTACTGTCTGTGGTTCCTCCAACATGTCTGGGTGCACCACAGTAAACCCTGCTGTCCCTGGCTCTCTCCACTGCCCCTGCTCCTTCTCACCAACACACAGTTCATTTTACTGTGCATACTGCATATTCTGTGTTGTGTCTGAAATAACGTCACTCTAAGAATTGGATCGATTTGTGGGGATTTATTTGCCACCTGCAGAGAGTTGACAAAAAGAGATTGTAGTGTCAGCTCTTGCACGGATTCTCTCGCAAACCTTCTGCCAGGGATAGGCAGACCAAAGAGCACTCACAAACCTTCTGCCAGGGATAGGCAGACCAGAGAGCACTCACAAACCTTCTGCCAGGGATAGGCAGACCAGAGAGCACTCACAAACCTTCTGCCAGGGATAGGCAGACCAGAGAGCACTCACAAACCTTCTGCCAGGGATAGGCAGACAAGAGAGCACTCACAAACCTTCTGCCAGGGATATGCAGACAAGAGAGCACTCACAAACCTTCTGCCAGGGATAGGCAGACAAGAGAGCACTCACAAACCTTCTGCCAGGGATAGGCAGACCAGAGAGCACTCACAAACCTTCTGCCAGGGATAGGCAGACAAGAGAGCACTCACAAACCTTCTGCCAGGGATAGGCAGACAAGAGAGCACTCACAAACATTTATTGTGGTGCACACAAGCTGTGAACCTAGCACACCACAACACATATACTGTAGTAGAAAATAATCATTTGCTATTCTTATTATAAATTATATTACAACGTACCTGCAGAGTGTTTACAAAAACAGGTTGCAGTGTCAGCTCTTGCGGACATTTTCTGGCACACCTGTCCAGGCACAGCAAACCACTAAATACATGGCAACAATACAGCATCGTACTCCACAAGGCTGCACCCCCTCTCCTCCCGCCATTTCTTAATGAAATTATCTTCTGCCTCGGAAGAGACGTCGCCAGTGGCTGACTGAGGTGCCAAACAGTGTCCTCTTCAAAGGTTACTCTCCAGTCCTGGGTTCATTTTCCCTTTTCTCTCTCACCATCCTCCCAAGTTCATTGATGTCCTCAAGCCACAATCAGAAGTATGAGGTGGTTTTATATTACATCAATAAAACATGTGTATAATTTCTACATATGAAGCCAATATAGAGAATGGTTTAATATGTCTGAGATCATTCTACTTTTAATATTCATGATTTTCTGATTTATTTTATTTATTTGAGGTGAAGAGGAAGGATATTACGTGATGATAACCATGGCTCCTAATAAGACAAAGATAATGAAGGTTCAGGTACTATAATCAAGGCTGTAATGTAGCAACATTTGGAAAAAGTCAAGGTGTCTAAATACTTTGATGTAAATACAGAAGTATGTGGACATCCTCCTAATTAGTGGATTCGGCTATTTCAGCCACACCCGTTGCTGACAGGTGTATCAAATTGAGCACACAGCCATGCAATCTCCACAGAAAAAACATTTGCAGTAGAATGGCCTTACTGAAGAGCTCAGTAACTTTCAACGAAGGCCCTTTCCTGTTTCAGCATGACAATGCCCCGGTGCACAAAGCGAGGTCCATACAGAAATGGTTTGTCGAGATCCGCGTGGAAGAACTTGACTGGCCTGTACAGAGCTCTGACCTCAACTCCATCGAACACCTTTGGGATGAATTGGAACACCGACTGTGAGCCAGGCCTAACCGCCCAACATCAGTGCCCGACCTCATTAATGCTCTTGTGGCTGAATGGAAGCAAGTCCCCGCAGCAATGTTCAAACATCTGTGGAAAGCCTTCCCAGAAGAGTGGAGGCTGTTATAGCAGCAAAAGGGGACCAACTCCATATTAATGGCCATGATTTTGGAATGAGATGTTCGACGAGCAGGTGTCCACATACTTTTGGTCATGTAGTTTACTTACATATTTTACAAATAAAAATAGAGGAGCCGAGGACATCCTTCTCCCAAAGATAGGCAGACGAGAGAGGATGATGAAAGGGGAAGCAACAGGTTACCAACAGGTTTACCAAACAAAGGGACTAAACCAACCAAGGATGCACTATCAAACCTGACATTACACACTTTTAAACATGAGCTAATACAGTGTAGTGTTTTTACATCAAATGAAATGACAGCAACCCAGCTGTGATAAAATAATAGACATCAGATCCAGCGATAGAAAGTTATTTTTGATATATATTTTTTTAAGCATTTCTGAAACCTTAACCCTTACCATAACGATTTGGAATTAATTCTCAACCTTAAGAATTTGGAGTTAATGCCTGAATTTAACCTTAATTCTGAGGCAGAATGCTTGGACCGTCCGCCATTCCCATCGCCCTAGCAGAACCCAAACCTACCTGAAGGTAACAGCTCTCACTTTGCCCCTAGTGGCCGGTTTCCACGTCACCCCCCGACGTCCACAGACATGGATGGACATCAAATACTAACCTGGCTGGTTAGCTAGCTATACTGAACTTGTACGACTATCCACAGTTAGCATATCTCTTAGTTGTCAATCAAATAGATTTGGCATCGATCAAATGGGCGGGCAGGCAAGTTCCCATTCAGATGTCAAAATGTGGGTGGGAACAAGCATGCATTGGCAGGCAAGCTGCAGAAAGGTGAGCAGGCTACTATTTCCCTTCGTTTTTAGTGCAATTTTGATGGCAAATACAATCTGAAAAGGTTTGATGGGGTTAATGTACTCTTCCCTCGTTAGATTTTACGTCATCTCACTCTGGCTAACAGTATTTGACGATCTTGTTGTCATTGTGCGTAGGCAACTGAGTGAGAGAGAGCCTACCTGTTCATGGTTGTTTGATCAATAGGACTGTAAAGTTCCCAAATATAAGAGGACTCCCTTGGAATTTACAGATTTGCAGAAATCCATTCATGTGTATTTTGTGGCTTTTGGCGAACGCCTTCTAATGATCAAAAGTCACTCTGTTGCTACTGCTTCTAAACATTTGCTACTGCTTCTAAACATCCACATTTGTTGCATTACCGCCACCAACTGGACTGGGGTATAAATCCATTATACTGGGAAAAGGGGAAAGGAAAAAAACGAAACTAAAAATGTCTCTGCTATCTAACCATCATTAAAACCCACCCCCCTATTCCACTACTTTAACCCTATCTGGTCCTACACCAGGCCAACGGCCTGGGAGGACGGGACTCCACCCCTCAACACAACCTGCAACCTCCCCCAAATACTTCTCTGCAGCTGCCACCACAACCACCACAACATTTTCTGTGACTTACATTCCACCCTTGCGGTACAGTTGATAACCATTGTGATGAAAGCTAGGAAGCCAATCTTACAGAAGCATATATAACTCGTTGGCCTATCCCTCTGTGCTGGTACAGATCCACTACTCACATGGATCCTCTCAGGATCCATCCCCCTTGACCCCTCTTCGGTGACTTTCTTCACTGCCTCAGTATACGACACCTCCTGCACTACTCTAACCCTGGTAACCTCAACCTGCCTCCCACGCACCGGAGACTTCTGATCCTCAGTCATATGGGCACCTTTACAATTAACACATACAGCTACTTTCCCCCGATACTGCACACTCCTTTGTCTCATGCCCTTCTGCACACTTCTCACACCTAGGAACCTCCCTCCAACACACCGCTGCCACATGCCCATATGCTTGACACCTGTTACACTGTAATGGGTCGGGCATAAAAGCTCAAATAGGATCACTTTGTCGGGCAAAGACTCAACATCAAAACTCAAAAACACAGGCAATGACTCTTCTGTTTCACCACGCTCACAACCCTGTCTGCGTCGCACCAAACGACAAGCATCACAAACACCGGGAATCTTCTGGCAAATGGCTTACTGGCATATAGGCCTATTGTAGCTCTGATTGGCTATGGTGCACCGGTTAGAGTCCGGTCCTGGACCAGACTGACACGTTTTTCTTCGGTTTTAATTACTGCAGTGTCTATCAATTGTGTAAACTCACGGCCAATTTCCCACTCTATATTGCTGTAGAATTTTCACAAATGCCTTACACTACGTCATTCCCAAACATTCTATGTAAATATGAAAACGTGATAATGACCATATCTAAGTGGTCGCTTCTCAGAAAATTTAAACATTTAAAAGGCATCATATTCTTCCTGGGGGTGTAAATTAACAGATTTTAATGAGATTTGATGTTGCTAAAACGCTGTCAGTTCCACTTTAAATGGTGCTTTGTGGTAAGTCCATGGTCTCCTCAGGAATTAAGATGGACAAACATAAAGGCACATAATAGAGACAGTAGTGTTAATTCACTCTGCCTTACATTAAACATTAAGCATCTGCTTTCTTCTTTAATTAAAACCTACCATGCTCTTGAAGCCGCCTGCCTGTCCCCGTGTGTGACCATGTAACGGGAGAGGAGGGGAGGAGGTGGGGGAACCACTGTCCTCTCCCGTTCCCAGTCAACAAGTTCATTAAATAATTATTAGCACAGCTCCACACACTGAGACTGCCAGCCACGGATGATTAAAAGTGAGAGAGAAACAGTTTTTTTATTTTTTTTTATTCAAACATCTATGTAACTCTGGGCTGATGTGTAATTACAGCTTTGAGATTAGTAGTCATCCACGTTGAAATGTTTCATTCAGACTGCAAAGGTAGACTGTGTCACGTCCGTTCATTTAGCCAGGAAACATTTTATTTACAATGCTGCTTTTTCTTTCTTTTTTTCTTTTTCATCCAATGAGCTTGCAGTGAGCAGCAGCATTGGCCATTGATGGTGAACTCTTAGTCATGTCTCAAGGCCTCTAGTCTTAGTTTATCATTATGTTATTGGTCAAGGTCAAGGTGTTACCATGCAACCAGAGTTGAAAGAGAAAGAGCAAAACCACCCATACTTATACCAGTTATGACTCTTGCCACATTATGTGCTGTGTTTCTTCCTTTGTCTCAGGTGACCTCCAACATCGGGTGTAAACAGAGTAATCCCATCTCAGTTGGTCAGATCAGTGTTGGTAATACTTGGTATCAGAGCTGGCCCCAACCCTCACTCGACCTCCATGCTAATATCTTGTTTAGTCCTCTCGTGTTAAACTGTACTAATCAGGACGCTCGCTGGAAAGGGAAGAAGCTGATGTACTAATGACACACCAGAGTGGATTGTGGGATAGATAGGGCTGTGTTGCAGTGTGGGCTTCAAAGCCCAGAGTCTCTTCAAACGGCCCTTTGAAGTGGATTTGAATGTGTATAAATAAATACATTGTGAGGGAAATTGTGGTATTAGAGTGGTGTCGCTGTGTGAGTCCATTGAAGTGTCTCAATGTGGCAGAGAGAGACCTGGAGGGCTGGTGGCTGGTGGTGATGGTAGGGTGGCCCAGCTCAGGTTTCTCCTCAGGGCAGGCAGCTACTCTACACTCTACGGCTAGAGATAGGTTACAGTACAGAGAGGGTCAGGGAGGATTGGTGAAGGGGATCAGTCAGAGAGCTCTTAGCACTCAGACCTTTACAGGATTTATTTATTAGTCCTTCTAAACACTGGATAAGCCCCTCAGGAGAATCTTTAACTTAAAAAAAAAAACTGAACTTTCTTCACAACACAGAGACTGTTCAGAAATGTGGGATTGCAGCCTAGACTGGATTTCTCCCCTCATTTCACCTCATGTCAGTGATGGCTGCTACAACAATGTCTCCTATCACCACTTGATTGCTTGTTTCATGCTTCTACCCTGAGCGTCAATGTGTATGTGTGTGTGTGTGTTCTTGAGTAAGTGTGTGTGCTTGCGTAATTGTGTGTGTGCTTGAGTGTGTGTGTGTGCTTGTGTGTGTGTGTGTGTGTGTGTGTGTGTGTGTGTGTGTGTGTGTGTGTGTGTGTGTGTGTGTGTGTGTGTGTGTGTGTGTGTGTGTGTGTGTGTGTGTGTGCTTGCTTAAGTGTGTGTCTGTGTGTTTGTGCTTGTGCATGTGTGTGTGTGCTTGAGTAAGTGTGTGTGTGTGCTTACGTAAATGTGTGTGTGTTTGTGTGTGTTTGTGCTTGAGTAAGTGTGTGTTTGTGCTTGAGTGTGTCTGTGTGCTTGAGTAAGTGTAACCATTTTGCTGATATTGTTCATTACGATAAGAAGCCTATACTAGAGAAGTTTGAAATGAAAAGGGTTTGCTATCATGGGTGATTGTTAACGGGACAATTGATGGTACAACCATCAAACTAGTTGTGGTAGTTTAAAGAACAATTTAAAGAACGTATCGTTCTACAATGCATTCGGAAAGTATTCAGACCCCTTAACTTTTTCCACATTTTGTTACATTACGCCCCCCCCTCCATCAATCTACACACGATACCCCATAAGCAAAAACAGGTTTTTAGAAATCTTTGCAAATTTATCACAAATAAAAAATAATACATTTACATAAGTATCCAGACCCTTTAATCAGGACTTTGTTGAAGTACCTTTGGTAGCAATTACAGCCTCAAGTCTGCTTGGGTATGATGCTACAAGCTTGGCGAATACACCTGTATTTGGGGAGTTTCTTTGATTCTTGATAACATTCGTTATCTTGGCCGTGTGCTTAGGGTCGTTGTCCTGTTGGAAGGTGAACCTTCGTCCCAGTCAGAGGTCCTGAGCAGGTTTTCAACAAGGATCTCTTTGTACTTTGCTCCGTTCATCTTTCCCTCGATCCTTACTAGTCTCCCAGTCCCTGCCGCTGAAAAACATCCCCACAGCACAATGCTGCCACCACCATGCTTCACCGTAGGAATGGTGTCAGGTTTCCTCCAGACGTGACGCTTGGCATTCAAGCCAAAGAGTTCAATCTTGGTTTCATCAGACCAGAGAATCTTGTTTCTCATGGTCTGACTATCCTTTAGGTGCCTTTTGGAAAACTCCAAGTGGGCTGCCATGTACCTTTAATGAGGAGTGGCTTCCGTCTGGCCACTACCATAAAGTCCTGATTGGTGGAGTTCTGCAGAGATGGCTGTGCTTCTGGAAGTTTCTCCCATCTCCACAGAGGAACTCTGGAGCTCTGTCAGAGTGACCATCGGGTTCTTGGTCACCTCCCTGAACAAGGCCCTTCTCCCCCAATTGCTCAGTTTGGCTGGGCGGCCAGCTCTAGGAAGAGTCTTGATGGTTCCAAACTTCTTCTGTTTAAGAATGATGGAGGCCACTGTGTTCTTGGAGACCTTCAATAATGCAGAATTTCTTTGGTAACCTTCCCCAGATCTGTGCCTCGACACAATCCTGTCTCTGAGCCCTACGGACAATTCCTTCATGGCTTGGTTTTTGCTCTGAAATGCACTGTCAACTGTGGGACCTTATATAGACAGGTGTTTGCCTTTCCAAATCATGTCCAATCAATTGAATTTACCACAGGTGGACTCCAATCAAGTTGTAGAAACATCTCAAGGATGATCAATGGGAACAGGATGCACCTGAGCTCTATTTTGGTCTCATAGCAAAGGGTCTGAGTACTTATGTAAATAAAGCGTTTCTGTTTTTTATTTTTTATTAAACCTGTTTTCTCATTGTCATTATGGGGTACTGTGTGTAGATTGATGAGGAACATGTTTTTTTAATCCGTTTTAGAATCAGGCTGTAACATCAAAAACATGTGGAAATTGAAGGGATCTGATACTTTTTTAATGCACTGTATATATCATTAATTCAGGAAATGCATTGCCATAGTGAGTATGCTTGCATGAGTGTGTGTGTGTGTTCAGACTGCCAGACTGGACAGTAATTAGTTGTGACGCACTGCATGCTGAGGCCCTGCAGGTCTACCTGTGTGATTGTGCAGTAAGAACAGAGCTCAGAGGGCGGGTTCCTGTGGGTCCTCTTCCCGTGTGACTGGCTGACTGGCCAGGGAGGAGCAGGAGCACAGAGCTCAGAGGGCGGGTTCCTGTGGGTCCTCTTACCGTGTGACTGGCTGACTGGCCAGGGAGGAGCAGGAGCACAGAGCTCAGAGGGCGGGTTCCTGTGGGTCCTCTTACCGTGTGACTGGCTGACTGGCCAGGGAGGAGCAGGAACACAGAGCTCAGAGGGCGGGTTCCTGTGGGTCCTCTTACCGTGTGACTGGCTGACTGGCCAGGGAGAAGCAGGAACACGGAGCTCAGAGGGCGGGTTCCTGTGGGTGCTCTTACCGTGTGACTGGCTGACTGGCCAGGGAGGAGCAGGAGCACAGAGCACAGAGCTCAGAGGGCGGGTTCCTGTGGGTCCTCTTACCGTGTGACTGGCTGACTGGCCAGGGAGGAGCAGGAGCACAGAGCTCAGAGGGCGGGTTCCTGTGGGTGCTCTTACCGTGTGACTGGCTGACTGGCCAGGGAGGAGCAGGAGCACAGAGCTCAGAGGGCGGGTTCCTGTGGGTCCTCTTACTGTGTGACTGGCTGACTGGCCAGGGAGGAGCAGGAGCACAGAGCTCAGAGGGCGGGTTCCTGTGGGTGCTCTTACCGTGTGACTGGCTGACTGGCCAGGGAGGAGCAGGAGCACAGAGCTCAGAGGGCGGGTTCCTGTGGGTGCTCTTACCGTGTGACTGGCTGACTGGCCAGGGAGGAGCAGGAGCAGCTGGCACCAGGACACACACACTCTGAGTCAGTCAACATTTTATACCCTCCACTGACTGTACACCTCTTCAGGTTCCTCAGTCCACTCTGGGGAGGATGGTGCTACCAAAGTGTTACAGTGTTATGACTGAATTATGTGCTAACAGACCCAGAATGGACAGGGATAGGAATAGATGTGAACCGTCTGTTGTCCTCCATAAACCCTTGGCTAAATCCACAGATAATTCCTGTCATTTCATTTCGAACATGACTTGTGAAGAATCTAATGAAGCTGCACTTTATGGGTTTTAATGACAATAATCAGGACGTAATTGGTAAATCCACTCTGTTCTTGTGCTGGGGGTTATTCAAACAGTCAGACTCCCGGCCTGTGTGTGTCTGTGTGTTTACCAGCATTAATGCTGTGTTATTGGCTCTGGCACTGGGTCCATTGGGAACTGAATTGGGAGCTGTACTGGGAGCTGGGCTAATCTCCTGGGTGAATATCCATTTTGGACAGACACCTGGGACTCAGTGGCTGGCTGGTGACCAGGCCCTGTCTCCACGGGCCTACAGAGAGCCAATACACAGTCTGTAATGGTGGATTTACTGCACAGCCGCACACACATGTAGGAACACACACACAGATGTAGGAACACACACACACACACACATGTAGGAACACACATACACGTAGGGCCACACGCACAGCAAACACACACGCATGCACACACGCACAGCATAAAGACAAACACTGTGTTTCTGTGACTGCGTAGATATGATGTGTTATGAGTGTTTGCCTGTGTGATTATTGCAGCAGGCTGATGCTTCCTTTACAGTATATTATGTATAATAGGATAGTTGTATGAGGAATATGTTCAGAAGAATCAAATGAACCGCCTCTGCTTTTCTCTCTCTCAACCAAGCTCCATTGTGTGGAATATAATGATGGCATTCAGTGCTTTATGAAATCGATTTCCCTCTGGATCAATCTGGCTTAATGTCATCCGTTTCATTCACATCTAACTGGCCAGGACTGTATTAATAATTGTATTGACTCTATTGATTTGTATTGACGGCCCGGTGGTGGGGAGAAGACCTTTGTGAAACATTGTAGCCTTCAACTCCCCCGACTCTAAATCAAGTGACATCTCATTAGAAAATACAAGGCCTCTGAAACAGATTTTAGCTGGCTATATAAATGGAGATCGGCTGCAAACGTAGAAAGGAGGATTGTAGTATCTGAATTTGTTTCCATTGTGTCAGTACCTGAAATATTTAAGGAGGCTGTCTTTGTGATAAAAAGTGTCTTGTACATCTGTTGTCAACATCATCGTTGTCATTCACTTCCTGATGGATAAATTCAACACTATGATGAAAATCTAGTAGAAGTTTGAAGTGATGAATGCACACGTTTGTCCATGGTAGGGTTTGATATTGACAAATACACATGCTATCCATTTAAAAAAAAAATCTAACCTGACATTTTATTAACAACTTTCATTATCTAATTTCCAACAATACCATCATTTTCATAATCTAATTTCAGATACTATTTATTATGTTATTCTCATATCATCTAATATATATTTTTCTCACTCTCTCTTCTTTCCTTTGTGCCTGCTGGTTCCTCCTTGGTCCTGTACCTTCTCCTGATGCAGGTGAGTTTTATCCTATCAAGCATAATTTCAATAGAGAATATTGATATGTGTAATAAAACCAGGGAAGCTTGCTGTCAATTGAGCAAATAACAGAGGGGGAGAGGGCAGGACCTGTGGCATTAGCAGTGTGAGCTCCTCTCCTCTCTTCTCCCCTCCTCTCCCCGCCCCGCTCCTCCCCTCCTCTCCCCTCCTCTCCACGCCCCGCTCCTCCCCTCCTCTCCCCTCCTCTCCCCGCCCCGCTCCTCCCCTCCTCTCCCCTCCTCTCCCCGCCCCGCTCCTCCCCTCCTCTCCCCTCCTCTCCCCGCCCCACTCCTCCCCTCCTCTCCCCGCCCCGCTCCTCCGCTCCTCTCCTCTCTTCTCCCCTCCTCTCCCCGCCCCGCTCCTCCCCTCCTCTCCCCTCCTCTCCCCGCCCCGCTCTTCCCCTCCTCTCCTCTCCTCTCCCCGCCCCGCTCCTCCCCTCCTCTCCTCTCCTCTCCTATGTCTATCTGTATATCTATCTAATGAGTGACTGCTGACTGGCCAGCAGCACAGGTCAAGCTCCTGTATTGGCTCCCCGTCTCCCCCCAGCCCACTGAGCGCAGGCCCAATACGGCAGGCTAATCTGGGGCTGGATCAGTGGATGTGTGTCTAAATGGGTGGTTTATGATTCAGGTCTGGCTGGGGCTGGGTTAGTAATGAGGGAGTAATGTAATTTGGGCTGGGGGTGCAGGGTAGTGTGGCTAAGCAATGCACAGGGGGGCTCTGGCGTGTGCTCACTTGCCTGGTGGCCCCCAAGCTCTGATTAACCCCCACAGGTTTTAATATCAGGCCCCAGCCTGGCTCCAGGGCTCTGAGCCCACCAGTGTAGGCTTTGTCTTATTGTCTCCTGATAGAGAAATATTGACCAGGCCTGCACAAAGCCCACGTCTCATCTAGTCCACCTATACCCAACACAGAGCAGGGATTATTTATGAGATAAATAATCAATTTCATTGCTCAGCTTCTAAATAAATCTCTTTAATTGAACAATATGGCCCGTTAGCCAGCTCCATCCACCACCTCCAACCCTGACACCACCTCCCCCCTGGTCCAATCTCTCTGTCAGGCTTTTCTGCTGAAAGCAGCAAAATTGTTGTGGGGTGTGTGCTCGTTTTCAAGTTTAATAGTTATTAGATTTGTAACAGAGTGGCAGCTTCATGAATCCAGAAAACTATTCTATCCTATTAGTAAGCTCTGCCTTGTAAATTCCTATGTGACTATGTGAATTGAAAGCATCAATTACATGGTGTGCACCGTGGAGCCATAGTAAATCTGGGTGGTACGGGGACATTCATGGCAGTGTCCACGCTGAAACAGGCAATGTTGTCTTTTCACATGGATGCTAAACCAACCACACCGTGAAAGAAAACCCTACCCTTTCCCCACTCCACTCAGTATGTAAATACACTGTTGCTCAGCTCACCATCTTCATGACTGATTAACTATAAAATAGTTACTTCCGCTCCCCATGTAAATACAAGGAAAACCACTTTGTGTTCATGTTGAACCTGGGATGAACACCTTACGTTATCATTTTATACTTCACACCATTATGATAAATCCTCCCTAAGTTCCCTAATGTTATGTGAAATGAATGTGTTGCTTAGTTGCATTGTTCCATTTTGTTCTTTGCTGAGCTGTGCTGATGACGGTTTCCCTCGACGTCAGAAGGCTGTGCATGTTGGGAATAGGGGAGTAGGAGAGTAGGGGAATAGGGGAGTAGGGGATTAGGAGAGTAGGGGAATAGGGGAGTAGGGGATTAGGAGAGTAGGGGAATAGGGGAGTAGGGGAGGAGGGGAGTAGGAGAATAGGGGAATAGGGGAGTAGGGGATTAGGAGAGTAGGGGAATAGGGGAGTAGGGGAGTAGGGGAGTAGGAGAGTAGGGGAATAGGGGAGTAGGGGATTAGGAGAGTAGGGGAATAGGGGAGTAGGGGATTAGGAGAGTAGGAGAGTAGGGGAGTAGGAGAGTAGGGGAATAGGGGAGTAGGAGAGTAGGGGAATAGGGGAGTAGGGGATTAGGAGAGTAGGGGAATAGGGGAGTAGGGGAGGAGGGGAGTAGGAGAATAGGGGAATAGGGGAGTAGGGGATTAGGAGAGTAGGGGAGTAGGGGAGTAGGGGAGTAGGGGAGTAGGAGAGTAGGGGAATAGGGGAGTAGGGGATTAGGAGAGTAGGGGAATAGGGGAGTAGGGGATTAGGAGAGTAGGGGAATAGGGGAGTAGGGGAGGAGGGGAGTAGGAGAATAGGGGAATAGGGGAGTAGGGGAGTAGGAGAGTAGGGGAGTAGGGGAGTAGGGGAGTAGGGGAGTAGGAGAGTAGGGGAATAGGGGAGTAGGGGATTAGGAGAGTAGGGGAATAGGGGAGTAGGGGATTAGGAGAGTAGGGGAATAGGGGAGTAGGGGAGGAGGGGAGTAGGAGAATAGGGGAATAGGGGAGTAGGGGATTAGGAGAGTAGGGGAATAGGGGAGTAGGGGAGTAGGGGAGTAGGAGAGTAGGGGAATAGGGGAGTAGGGGATTAGGAGAGTAGGGGAATAGGGGAGTAGGGGATTAGGAGAGTAGGAGAGTAGGGGAGTAGGAGAGTAGGGGAATAGGGGAGTAGGAGAGTAGGGGAATAGGGGAGTAGGGGATTAGGAGAGTAGGGGAATAGGGGAGTAGGGGATTAGGAGAGTAGGAGAGTAGGAGAGTAGGGGAGTAGGGGAGTAGGAGAGTAGGGGAGTAGGAGAGTAGGGGAATAGGGGAGTAGGAGAGTAGGGGAATAGGGGAGTAGGAGAGTAGGAGAGTAGGGGAGTAGGGGAGTGGGAGAGTAGGGGAGTAGGGGAGTAGGAGAGTAGGAGAGTAGGAGAGTAGGGGAATAGGGGAGTAGGGGAGTAGGAGAGTAGGGGAATAGGGGAATAGGGGAATAGGGGAGTAGGGGAGTAGGAGAGTAGGAGAGTAGGAGAGTAGGGGAGTAGGAGAGTAGGAGAGTAGGAGAGTAGGGGAGTAGGAGAGTAGGAGAGTAGGAGAGTAGGGGAGTAGGGGAGTAGGGGAGTAGTCCAGTACAAGCTTCCTGTGACTACGCCACCCTTTCACAAATTGGTCTCACAGGAGTTTTCAGAGCACCCCCCCCCCCCCCCTACCCTCCCCTCACCTCCCAGAGCTCTAGTACAGTGGTTGCTGTGACGACACAGTGGGCTATATACAAGGCTATGAAGGATGCTGATGGATTGGCTGAGCGCGAGGTCGCTGGCTGTGAAGGCAGAAGAACCGTAGTAATGACTAGTAAAAGGAGAGAGAGAAGGATGAAAGGAGGAACAAATAGAGCAGAGGATAGAACAGGGCCCAGAGAGGAGCAAGAGAGAAAGACTGTGTGACCCCTGAATCATGCCCCCTCACCGCCTCAGGGGGGTCAGATCACAACCAATTACAGCAGCTCCACTGCATGGCCCTTCCACACGGTTGTCCAGGTCAGGGCTGAGCTGCGCAGGGCTGACTCCTGACACACAGGGGACCGGGCAGCTTCAAAGAATATAGGAACCATGTTTTAGGGAAGAATTAGACTTTCATATCTCTTACTACCCCTCAGGTGAGTATGGTACTTCTATGCTTGGTGGTTACACACTTTTGGAATACATTAGCTTTTGTTACCAGCTCTATTTTCAGTGTTCTGCACCAAAAATATCTCTTCTCACCCCTATTCAATTATTCATACTCTGATAAAGCAGCAGCGAACCCCCAACAGAGACCTGCAGATAAACTAATCTACATGCAAAATAGTATAATATGCTCAATTATAACCCCTGTGTCTCTCCACTGCTGTGGTAAAAGAATGCAGCCCCTTTTCTTCCCTCAAACCTGGAGTTTTTATATCATCAAATCAGTGATGCATAATGTCTTCACATTGGGGTTTGAAAGCAGGTTACTTTGGGTGTGAGTGAGTGAGCTGTTCCCAAGAGCACTATAGATAATGAAGAGTGTGTAGCACTCTTTCACTGTGGCCCACACAGACAGACACACAGACAGACAGACAGACAGACAGACAGACAGACAGACAGACAGACAGACAGACAGACAGACAGACAGACAGACAGACAGACAGACAGACAGACAGACAGACAGACAGACAGACAGACAGACAGACAGACAGACACACAGACAGACAGACAGACAGACAGACACACAGACAGACAGACACACAGACATTCGGAGGGCCAACGTAGTAGCTGGAGTAACTGTGAAGAGTAATCTTCTGTCCTGCGTGAATCCCACCTACATGTGGTTAAGATAGGCTGGCTGAGGCCCTGCTGCTTGCACAATACCTTCACCACTTATCATAACCACCTGTCATTTACCCACAAACACAACCGTGCTCTTACCGGGTAATTACCATGTTTTCTGCCACATTGTTGTGTCTCTGTCACGCTGCGTTCTACTGTTCACAGCCAGCGCCCGGCTCCAATCCAACGGACTCCACTCCATTGTACCACATTCATAGATTTCCACAATGTTTATACTTTAGTTGAGCTCCCAGCACTGCGAGGAGGAGACAAACATATTTATGTCACTGTAGCTGTTGTTTATGTTGGATGTGTGCCCTATACGGTCCTGTGTGTTTTGGATGGTCATGTTGTTTGTGAGTGCCTTTCTGTATTTGATTAACTTATCTCACAAAATTTGGCTGCGTCAGTTTCAGTTGATGTATGTAATGGAATCATTTGAAGATGTGTTTTCTGACTGTAAACACTTGGGCCGACAGACTCTGTCTTTATCTGCTCAGGTATATAATAATGAATATTGCGATATTTCCATGGACTCCTTTAGCCTGGCTGTTTTCCATCCCACAGAGAGCTGCTCTGCTCTGAGAGGCTGCAGGAATGTTTACATCTGTATTTCCCATAAATACACAGTTTGGTTTGTCTAATGGCACAGGATTAGCTTTATCGGGAAGAGAATATCCCCCCTCAGAGCTGTAGGGATGGAGGGGAGAGAGGGGGGAGAGGGGGAGAGAGGGGGGGAGAGAATATCCCCCCTCAGAGCTGTAGGGAGGGAGGGGAGAGAGGGGAGAGAGGGGGGAGAGAGGGGGAGAGAGGGGGGGGAGAGAATATCCCCCCTCAGAGCTGTAGGGAGGGAGGGGAGAGAGGGAGGAGAGGGGTGAAGGGAATATCCCCCCTCAGAGCTGTAGGGAGGGAGGGGAGAGAGGGGAGAGAGGTGGGAGAGAGGGGGGGGGGGAATATCCCCCCTCAGAGCTGTAGGGAGGGAGGGGAGAGAGGGGAGAGAGTGGGGAAGGGAATATCCCCCCTCAGAGCTGTAGGGAGGGGAGAGAGGGGGGAGAGGGGTGAAGGGAATATCCCCCCTCAGAGCTGTAGGGAGGGAGGGGAGAGAGGGGGGAGAGGGGGGAAGGGAATATCCCCCCTCAGAGCTGTAGGGAGGGAGGGAGAGAGGGGGGAGAGGGGGGAAGGGAATATCCCCCCTCAGAGCTGTAGGAAGGGAGGGGAGAGAGGGGGAGAGGGGGGAAGGGAATATCCCCCCTCAGAGCTGTAGGGAGGGAGGGGAGAAAGGGAGGCGGTGTGGGGGGGTATAGCAGCTGTTTGAGTATCATAAAGTCCTCCCTGATGTCGGCCCGGCATACTTGATAATGACGACCCTGGATTCCATTACATTTGGCTTCAGGAAGGCTCCCTCCCTCCGAGGCTCGGCCACAGCACAGCCTTGTGATTTGGGACCAGGCCAGGCAGTAATGAAAGGCCCCTGTCTGTGTATGGGACAACCATGGGATACAGGAAGTCCACAGGTTCAGGGGTCATACATGAAACACAGTGGGCTGACCTCAGTACTGAGTCAAAGTTACCCATCAACTCCAGGATTTGTGGAGTCTACTCCCTATGATAAAGGATAATAGATATGACTTAACATGTCAACTCAGAAGCATTGGCAATTATAATGAGTGATGTTGCATGCAGGCAATGATATTATCCATTCTTTATGGGAATTGGCTTTAATGTAATGCTGTCTTCCATTGTAACTACCACTTTGGATTTCTCACTCCCCTCAATTTACTACCAACCTTGCCAACCGGCTCTCCATCTGAGAACTTGGCTGTGACTCTAAAGTTACCCAGGAGACTGTGCCCAGTGTATTTCACTAGGATTTACTGGTGTTGCTGACCCTGCACTTGCTGGCAGTCAGGACCATTTTCGGAAAACCCAGTGCTCAGCTGAAATAGCGTCGCCATCATAATTTGTAGTAAACTTTGTGAGGGAAAACTATGTAGGTGTACATACTGATATCCAGTGGTGTAAAGTACGTAAATAAAAATACTTTAAAGTACTACTCGAGTCGTTTTTTGGGGTATCTGTACTTTACTTTACTGTTAGTATTTGTAATGTTTACTTTACTACATTCCTACTGAAAAGTATGTTATATTTACTCCATACATTTTCCCTGACGCCCAAAAGTACTCGTCACATTTTGAATGCTTAGCAGGACAGGAAAATTGTCTAATTCACACACTTATCAAGAGAACATCCCTGGTCATCCCTACTGCCTCTGATCTGGCGGACTCACTAAACACATGCTTCATTTGTAAATTATGTCTGAGTGTTGGAGCATGCCCTGGCTATCAGTAAATAAATAAAAACTAGAAAATGTGGTCGTCTGCTTTGCCTAATATAAGGAATTTGAAATGATTTATACTTGTACTTTTACTTTTGATACTTAAATACTTTTTAGCAATTAGATTTACTTTTGATACTTTTAGACTTTCACTTAAGTAGTTTTTTACTGGGTGACTTTCACTTTTACTTGAGTTATTTTCTATGAAGGTATCTTTACTTTTACTCAAGCATGACAATTGGGTACTTTTTCCATGACTGCTGATACTGGGAGAAAATGAACACAATGTCACTCGTTGATTTAGTTTATTGGAGCATACCCATTGTGCTTTATTTTAGGGGGATGGGACAGGCATCTAGTCTAAACCGGATTGGAGGACACGTTTGCCATTTTAGGGATATCCTGACAGATAGAGAAGAGGAAATGGAACAGTACAGAGGTCCAGTGTCATGGTTCAGTTCTATTCCCTGAAGCCAGAAAGACATCCTTTCAGTTGAGACACGCTAGTGTGAGAGGAAGCATTCAGTCCTACCTCAACACATAGTGGACCTTCCCTTCTCATCACTGTACACTTCAGCCTCCCCCATCTAGGCACACTCTCCCCTCCTCCCTGCTGCCTCCAACACACACAGGTTTCCGCACAACCTGACCACCAATATCCTACCCCCAGCTGTTATTCACATCAGAATTACATTTCCCCTCTCACTTCTTTCAGCGCGCCAACTTCCTTTTCTATTATATGAAATTCCATCTAGTTTTAGAACAGACGGACCCCACACAGCTAGTTGATAATTCCATCTAGTTTTAGAACAGACGGACCCCACACAGCTAGTTGATAATTCCATCTAGTTTTAGAGCAGACGGAATCCACACAGCCAGTTGATAATTCCATCTAGTTTTAGAGCAGACGGAATCCACACAGCTAGTTGATAATTCCATCTAGTTTTAGAGCAGACGGAATCCACACAGCCAGTTGATAATTCCATCTAGTTTTAGAGCAGACGGAATCCACACAGCTAGTTGATAATTCCATCTAGTTTTAGAGCAGACGGAATCCACACAGCCAGTTGATAATTCCATCTAGTTTTAGAGCAAACGGAATCCACACAGCTAGTTGATAATTCCATCTAGTTTTAGAGCAGACGGAATCCACACAGCTAGTTGATAATTCCATCTAGTTTTAGAGCAGACGGAATCCACACAGCTAGTTGATAATTCCATCTAGTTTTAGAGCAGACGGAATCCACAGAGCCAGTTGATAATTCCATCTAGTTTTAGAGCAGACGGAATCCACAGAGCCAGTTGATAATTCCATCTAGTTTTAGAGCAGACGGAATCCACAGAGCCAGTTGATAATTCCGTCTAGTTTTAGAGCAGACGGATTCCACACAGCTAGTTGATAATTCCGTCTAGTTTTAGAGCAGACGGATTCCACACAGCCAGTTGATAATTCCGTCTAGTTTTAGAGCAGACGGAATCCACACAGCTAGTTGATAATTCCATCTAGTTTTAGAGCAGACGGATTCCACACAGCTAGTTGATAATTCCATCTAGTTTTAGAGCAGACGGAGTCCACAGAGCCAGTTGATAATTCCGTCTAGTTTTAGAGCAGACGGATTCCACACAGCCAGTTGATAATTCAGTTTATTAAACCCTATCTTGGTGCGTTAGGAGGAATAGGGGTCATATAGGGTACTGTAACCCATGTCATCTATAATTCATTGCAGGAATATCCTGCTTGCTAGTGGGATTAAAGTGTAATAACTCCTGACACAGGCTCAGTAAATAGCCCTTTGTGCTGCGCTGCCAGCATGCTCTGTTCTGGGGTTAAGACTGGGGCTGTAGCTGAGTGGAGGTGGAATGAGAGGATGGATCCAGAGACAGGAGAGAGCACCAAGCCCAAGTTAAATCCCACAGAGCTCACCGTCAGCAGCCCGTACAGATGGCCCAGTGCAGGTGAAAAGTGTTTTCCTCCTGATAAGACCCCATCCTGAATGGGGCCAGGGAGTGTGTTCCAGCGAGCAATTAGATTAGTGGCAATGTACTATAATACCCCTGGAATAAGGGACACCTTTCAATAAGTTTATATGTGGTTACTGGTCACTTGGGGAGATGGAGGAGAGACAAGGTTGAGGACAAGTGTCTCTCCACAGTTGTAGGCCTACCGTATGATTCCCCCTGGAGGAGCTCTCTACCACCAGCACATCATAGATATGACAGTACAGTATGCCTCTGCTGTGTGACTAAACACTGCTCCCTGTGTAAATTCTTAGCATCCCACTGTCTCTCAGGAAGGGGAGTTTGCTGTTAGATGTTCTGTCTCTGCTGCTCCTCTGTCATGATGTCTGTTGTTTATGACCTCATTTAGTCAGGCCGTGGAGGGTCAAGCCTGGGAAATTAGTCCTAGATGCCCAATTCTTATATTACCGTGCATTCTGGGATTACAGCTGTCCTTAACTGCTTCTCAGTTCTTAGCATACTTCTCTTCCTTCATACGCTGGAACCAACCGGAGACTCATCCCTGCCTGTGATCTAGCTAGTGACCTCCTCCTCTCAACTGATATCAGAGCACAGTAATAAGATGCCTTTAGTACAGTAACACTAGAGATGCCTGTAGTACAGTAACACTAGAGATGCCTTTAGTACAGTAACAATAGAGATGACTGTAGTACAGTAACACTAGAGATGACTGTAGTACAGTGACACTAGAGATGCCTGTAGTACAGTAACACTAGAGATGCCTTTAGTACAGTAACAATAGAGATGACTGTAGTACAGTAACACTAGAGATGACTGTAGTACAGTAACACTAGAGATGCCTGTAGTACAGTAACACTAGAGATGCCTTTAGTACAGTAACAATAGAGATGACTGTAGTACAGTAACACTAGAGATGCCTTTAGTACAGTAGCACTAGAGATGCCTGTAGTACAGTAACACTAGAGATGCTCTAGTAGTACAGAAACACTAGAGATGCTCTAGTAGTACAGTAACACTAGAGATGCCTGTAGTACAGTAACACTAGAGATGCTCTAGTAGTACAGTAACACTAGAGATGCTCTAGTAGTACAGTAACACTAGAGATGCTCTAGTAGTACAGTAACACTAGAGATGCCTGTAGTACAGTAACACTAGAGATGCTCTAGTAGTACAGTAACACTAGAGATGCTCTAGTAGTACAGTAACACTAGAGATGATCTAGTAGTACAGTAACACTAGAGATGCCTGTAGTACAGTAACACTAGAGATGATCTAGTAGTACAGTAACACTAGAGATGCTCTAGTAGTACAGTAACACTAGAGATGCCTGTAGTACAGTAACACTAGAGATGCTCTAGTAGTACAGTAACACTAGAGATGCTCTAGTAGTACAGTAACACTAGAGATGCTCTAGTAGTACAGTAACACTAGAGATGCTCTAGTAGTACAGTAACACTAGAGATGATCTAGTAGTACAGTAACACTAGAGATGCTCTAGTAGTACAGTAACACTAGAGATGCTCTAGTAGTACAGTAACACTAGAGATGCTCTAGTAGTACAGTAACACTAGAGATGATCTAGTAGTACAGTAACACTAGAGATGCCTGTAGTACAGTAACACTAGAGATGCTCTAGTAGTACAGTAACACTAGAGATGCTCTAATAGTACAGTAACACTAGAAATGCTCCAGTAGTACAGTAACACTAGAGATGCTCAAGTAGTACAGTAACACCAGAGATGTCTGTAGTACAGTAACACTAGAGATGCTCCAGTAGTACAGTAACTCTAGAGATGACAGTAGTACAGTAACTCTAGAGATGACAGTAGTACAGTAACACTAGAGATGCCTGTAGTACAGTAACACTAGAGATGACAGTAGTACAGTAACACTAGAGATGCTCTAGTAGTACAGTAACACTAGAGATGACAGTAGTACAGTACCACTAGAGATGCCTGTAGTACAGTAACTCTAGAGATGCCTGTAGTACAGTAACTCTAGAGATGCCTGTAGTACAGTAACTCTAGAGATGCCTTTAGTACAGTAACACTAGAGATGACTGTACCACAGTAACACTAGAAATGACTATAGTACAGTAACACTAGATATGCTCTAGTAGTAAATTAACACCAGAGATACCTGTAGTACAGTAACACTAGAAATGAATATTGTACAGTAACACCAGAGATGCTCTAGTAGTACAGTAGCACTAGAGATGCCTGTAGTACAGTCGTAGTAGAGATGTTTTTAGTACATTAACACTAGAGATGCTCTAGTAGTACAGTAACACTAGATATGACTGTAGTGCAGAGACACTAGAAATGCCTGTAGTACAGTAACACCAGAGATGTCTGTAGTACAGTAACACTAGAGATGCCTGTAGTACATTAACACTAGAGATGACTGTAGTACAGTAACACTAGAAATGAATATAGTACAGTAACACCAGAGATGCTCTAGTAGTACAGTAACACTAGAGATGACTGTAGTACAGTAACACTAGAGATGCCTGTAGTACAGACAGAGTAGAGATGCCTGAGGTACAGTCGCAGTAGAGATGCTTTTAGTACAGTTACACTAGAGATGCTCAAGTAGTACATTAACACTAGAGATGACTGTACCACAGTAACACTAGAGATGCCTGTAGTACAGTAACACTAGAGATGCCTGTAGTACAGACAGAGTAGAGATGCCTGAGGTACAGTCGCAGTAGAGATGCTTTTAGTACAGTTACACTAGAGATGCTCAAGTAGTACAGTTACACTAGAGATGACTGTAGTACAGTTACACTAGAGATGCTCTAGTAGTACAGTAACACTAGAGATGACTGTAGTACAGTAACACCAGAGATGCTCTAGTAGTACAGTTATACTAGAGATGCTCAAGTAGTACAGTAACACCAGAGATGTCTGTAGTACAGTAACTCTAGAGATGCCTGTAGTACAGTAACTCTAGAGATGCCGTGAATTACAGTAACTCTAGAGATGCCTTTAGTACAGTAACACTAGAGATGACTGTACCACAGTAACACTAGAAATGACTATAGTACAGTAACACTAGATATGCTCTAGTAGTAAATTAACACCAGAGATACCTGGAGTACAGTAACACTAGAAATGACTATAGTACAGTAACACTAGAGATGCCTGTAGTACATTAACACTAGAGATGACTGTAGTACATTAACACTAGAAATGAATATTGTACAGTAACACCAGAGATGCTCTAGTAGTACAGTAACACTAGAGATGCCTGTAGTACAGGAACACTAGAGATGCCTGTAGTACAGACAGAGTAGAGATGCCTGAAGTACAGTCGTAGTAGAGATGTTTTTAGTACATTAACACTAGAGATGCTCTAGTAGTATAGTAACACTAGATATGACTGTAGTACAAAGACACTAGAGATGCCTGTAGTACAGTAACACCAGAGATGTCTGTAGTACAGTAACACTAGAGATGCTCTAGTAGTATAGTAACACTAGATATGACTGTAGTGCAGAGACACTAGAAATGCCTGTAGTACAGTAACACCAGAGATGTCTGTAGTACAGTAACACTAGAGATGCCTGTAGTACAGTAACACCAGAGATGCTCTAGTAGTACAGTAACACTAGAGATGCCTGTAGTACAGTAACACTAGAGATGCCTGTAGTACAGACAGAGTAGAGATGCCTGAGGTACAGTCGCAGTAGAGATGCTTTTAGTACAGTTACACTAGAGATGCTCAAGTAGTACAGTAACACCAGAGATGCTCTAGTAGTACATTAACACTAGAGATGACTGTAGTACAGTAACACCTGAGATGCTCTAGTAGTACAGTTATACTAGAGATGCTCAAGTAGTACAGTAACACCAGAGATGTCTGTAGTACAGTAACACTAGAGATGTCTGTAGTACAGTTACACTAGAGATGCTCTAGTAGTACAGTTACACTAGAGATGCTCAAGTAGTACAGTAACACCAGAGATGCTCTAGTAGTACATTAACACTAGAGATGACTGTACCACAGTAACACTAGAGATGCTCTAATAGTACAGTAACACTAGAGATGCTCTAGTAGTACAGTAAGACTAGAGATGCTCTAGTAGTACAGTAAGACTATAGATGCTCTAGTAGTACATTAACACTAGAGATGTCTGTAGTACAGTAACACTAGAGATGTCTGTAGTACAGTAACACTAGAGATGCTCCAGTAGTACAGTAACACTAGAGATGACTGTAGTAGTACAGTAAGACTAGAGATGCTCCAGTAGTACAGTAACACTAGAGATGCTCTAGTAGTACAGTATCACTAGTGATGCTCTAGTAGTACAGTAACACTAGAGATGCTCTAGTAGTACAGTAACACTAGAGATGCTCTAGTAGTACAGTAACGCTAGAGATGCCTGTAGTACAGTAACACTAGAGATGCCTGTAGTACATTAACACTAGAGATGACTGTAGTACAGTAACACTAGAAATGAATATAGTACAGTAACACCAGAGATGCTATAGTAGTACAGTAACACTAGAGATGCCTGTAGTACAGTAACACTAGAGATGCCTGTAGTACAGACAGAGTAGAGATGCCTGAGGTACAGTCGCAGTAGAGATGCGTTTAGTACAGTAACACTAGAGATGCTCTAGTAGTATAGTAACACTAGATATGACTGTAGTACAAAGACACTAGAGATGCCTGTAGTACAGTAACACCAGAGATGTCTGTAGTACAGTAACACTAGAGATGCTCTAGTAGTACAGTAACACTAGAGATGCTCTAGTAGTACAGTAACACCAGAGATGCTCTAGTAGTACAGTTACACTAGAGATGCTCAAGTAGTACAGTAACACCAGAGATGCTCTAGTAGTACATTAACACTAGAGATGACTGTACCACAGTAACACTAGAGATGACTGTAGTACAGTAACACCAGAGATGCTCTAGTAGTACAGTTACACTAGAGATGCTCAAGTAGTACAGTAACACCAGAGATGTCTGTAGTACAGTAACACTAGAGATGTCTGTAGTACAGTAACACTAGAGATGCTCCAGTAGTACAGTAACACTAGAGATGCTATAGTAGTACAGTAACACTAGAGATGCTCTAGTAGTACAGTAACACTAGAGATGCTCTAGTAGTACAGTAACACTAGAGATGCTCTAGTAGTACAGTAACGCTAGAGATGCCTGTAGTACAGTAACACTAGAGATGCTCCAGTAGTACAGTAACACTAGAGATGCTCTAGTAGTACAGTAACGCTATAGATGACTGTAGTACAGTAACACTAGAGATGACTGTAGTACAGTGACACTAGAGATGCTCTAGTAGTACAGTAATGATCCCAACAGAAGCTATCCATCAACCAGGAGCCACCCAGGAGCTGCTCTAATTAAAATGTCTCTACCTGACACCACTATGAACACATGTCAAAACCTGAGGCCAACACACCAAAAGGGGAACCTGAGATAAAAATGAAGTATAGTTGACTTTAAAGAGAAATTGCTTACATAACATTTTTATAAGTGCTTAAACAAGCAACATGTAATATTTTAGACCACTACCATACTCCAAACGTAACTATTTAAGTACATAGGACAAATCCTTTTTAAAAGGTAATTACTGTTTTCATCCATGTTGCAAACACGTTGCTAGCACCATGATGCCTACTATTGTTATTATTTGGATTGCATAACTTTAATATTGAAATATTGTTCTCAGACTTCCTGCAGGCCCAGGTCTCTGCATTCTTTATGACACGTAGGCCCCACTTCCCCCCTCTCCACCACAACCACTCCACCCTGTTCTCTCTTTGTTGGACCACAGAGTACAGGAGCCTGTTAGCACAATGGCAATATCAGAGAAATCTACTGTATTACACCCAGAACACTCAGTGGTCAAGTCCACACCTCAAGAATGGACACATGGTGTGGAAGGGGACTTCTGGGGGGGGGGGGGGGAGGAGAGAGTGAGAGATAGAGAGGAGACGAGAGAGAGAGAGAGAGAGAGAGAGAGAGAGAGAGAGAGAGAGAGAGAGAGAGAGAGAGAGAGAGAGAGAAATTGGGCACGACAGAGACGGAGAGAGACAAAGAAAGACAGAGGGAGAGAAACAGAGAGACGGGAAAGAGACAGAAAGGGGGTGAGAGAGAGAGAGAGTGGCAGGGGGTTTAAACAGATCCACCTTTGTGTGTGGTTAAACACTGCTTAACTTGGCCCTATTGGGTGGAGGGCTGCTCAGATTCCACTCTTGTGCCCATGCCAGGTTCTGAGGGTGGCACCACCTAAACCGGGCACAGCGCCAGAACACTACGGACCTTTTGAGAACAAGGATTCACACGGCAAGTGGGTAATGAATAACAATGCCTACACACACACCAACACACACACACACACACACACACATTCATACCAACACACACTCTTGCATATTGTATATACACAACTGCATGTACACTCAAGCACACTAAAGTCTCTCATACACATGTATACTGCACATACATGCTGTTTCAAAATCTTCCATGCACAAAAACACACAGCAGGCTTTGAGGGATCATTCTAGCAGGGGACAGTGATGTATCAGGAATCAGTAGAAGGTTAACAAACTGAGTCAGGCTGTGGTCTATGCTACATTCCCCACAGTCCTCAAGGGAGAAAGGCTCAATAAGGCTGAGGTGGTGGTGAGGAGATAGGAGGGGAGTATCTGGCATGCTTTCCTGACATTGTTTACAATGAAAGAGTTGCATTTTTATTCAATTATAGTTAGAAATAACAATGTGGAGGGGGGAGAGAAATAACAATGTGGGGGGTTAACAGTATGGAGGAGGGAGAAGTAATAATGTGGGTGGGGGGTTAACAGTGTGGAGGGGGAGAAGTAACAATGGAGGGGGGGGGGGGGGAATAACAATGTGGGTGGGGGGTTAACAGTGTGGAGGGGGGAGAAGTAACAATGTGGGGGTTAACAGTGTGGAGGGGGAGAAGTAACAATGTGGGTGGGGGTTACAGTGTGGAGGGGGGAGAAGTAACAATGTGGGTGGGGGGTTAACATGTGGAGGGGGGAGAAGTAACAATGTGGGTGGGGGGTTAACAGTGTGGAGGGGGAGAAGTAACAAGTGGTGGGGTTAACAGTGTGGAGGGGGAGAAGAAGTACAGTGTGGAGGGGGGGGAATACAGTGTGGAGGGGGGGGGGAATACTCATGTGGAGGGGGGGGAGAAATAACAATGTGGGGGGTTAACAGTGTGAGGGGGGAGAAGTACAGTGTGGAGGGGGGGAATAACAGTGTGGAGTGGGGGGAATAACATGTGGAAGGGGGGAGAAATAACAATGTGGGGGTTAACAGTGTGGAGGGGGGAAGTAACAATGTGGAGGGGGGGGGGAATAACAGTGTGGAGGGGGGGAATAACTGTGGAGGGGGGAGAAGAAACACATGTGGGGTGTTAACAGTGTGGAGGGGGGAGAAGTAACAGTGTGGAGGGGGGGGGGAATAACAGTGTGGAGAGGGGGGGAAAACAGTGTGGAGGGGGGGAAATAACAATGTGGGGGTTAACAGTGTGGAGGGGGGAAGTAACAATGTGGGTGGGGGGTTAACAGTTGTGGAGGGGGAGAAGGGAGAAGTAACAATGGGGGGTTAACAGTGTGGAGGAGGGGAGAAAGTAACAGTGTGGAGGGGGGGGGGGAATAACAGTGTGGAGGGGGGGGAATAACAGTGTGGAGGGGGGAGAAATAACAATGTGGGGGGTTAACAGTGTGGAGGGGGAGAAAGTACAGTTGTGGAGGGGGGGGGAATAACAGTGGGTAGGGGGGGAATAACAGTGTGGAGGGGGAGAAATAACAATGTGGGGTTAACAGTGTGGAGGGGGGGGAAGTAACAATGTGAGGGGGGGGGAATAACAGTGTGGAGGGGGGAATAACAGTGTGGAGGGGGAGAAGTAACAATGTGGGGGGGTTACAGTGTGGAGGGGAGAAGTAACAGTGTGGAGGGGGGGGAATAACAGTGTGGAGGGGGGAATATCAGTGTGGAGGGGGGAGAAATAACATGTGGGGGGTTAACAGTGTGGAGGGGGGGGAAGTAACAATGTGGGTGGGGGGTTAACAGTGTGGAGGGGGGAGAAGTAACAATGGGGGGGTACAGTGTGGGGGGGGAGAAGTAACAGTGTGGAGGGGGGGGGGAATAACAGTGTGGGGGGGGGGATAACAGTGTGAGGGGGGGGGGGGAATAACGTGTGGAGGGGGAGAAATAACAATGTGGGGTGTTAACAGTGTGGAGGGGGGAGAAGTAACAGTGTGGAGGGGGGGGGAATAACAGTGTGGAGGGGGGGAATAACAGTGTGGAGGGGGGAGAAATAAACAATGTGGGGGGTTAACAGGTGGAGGGGGGGAAGTAACAATGTGGAGGGGGGGGGAATACAGTTGTGGAGGGGGAATAACAGTGTGGAGGGGGGAGAAGTAACAATGTGGGGGGTTACAGTGTGGAGGGGGGAGAAGTACAGTGTGGAGGGGGGGGGATAACATGTGGAGGGGGGGAATATCAGGTGGAGGTGAGGGGAGAAATAACAATGTGGGCGGGTTAACAGTGTGGAGGGGGGGGAAGTAACATGATGTGGTGGGGGGTTAACAGTGTGGGGGGGGAGAAGTAACAATGTGGGGGGTTAACAGTGTGGAGGGGGGAGAAGTAACAGTGTGGAGGGGGGGGGGAATAACAGTGTGGAGGGGGGGAATAACAGTGTGGAGGGGGGGGGGGAATAACAGTGTGGAGGGGGGAGAAATAACAATGTGGGGGTTAACAGTGTGGAGGGCGGAGAATGTAACAGTGTGGAGGGGGGAATAACAGTGTGGAGGGGGAGAAATAACAATGTGGGGGGTTAACAGATGTGGAGGGGGGGAAGTAACAATGTGGAGGGGGGGGGGAATAACAGTGTGGAGGGGGGAATAACAGTGTGGAGGGGGAGAAGTAACAATGGTGGGGTTAACGTGTGGAGGGGGGAGAAGTAACAGTGATGGAGGGGGGGGGGGGGGAATAACAGTGTGGGGGGGGGGAATAACAGTGTGGAGGGGGGAAAAACATGTGGGGGTACAGTGTGGATGGGGGAGAAGTAACAGTGTGGAGGGGGGGGAATAACAGTGTGTGAGGGGGGAATAACAGTGTGGAGGGGGGAGAAATAACAATGTGGGGGGTTAACAGTGTGGAGGGGGGGGGGAAAACAGTGTTGGAGGGGGGGAATAACAGGTGGAGGGGGGAAGTAACAATGTGGGGGGTTAACAGTGTGGAGGGGGAGAAGTAACAGTGTGGAGGGGGGGGGGAATAACAGTGTGGAGGGGGGGGAATAACAGTGTGGAGGGGGAGAAATAACAATGGGGGGGTTAACAGTGTGAGAGGGGGGGAAGTAACAATGTGGTGGGGGGGGTTAACAGGTGGAGGGGGAGAAGTAACAATGTGGGGGTTAACAGTGTGGAGGGGGAGAAGTAACAGTGTGGAGGGGGGGAATAACAGTGTGGAGGGGGGTGAATAACAGTGTGGAGGGGGGAGAAAAACAATGGGGGGTAACAGGGTGGAGGGGGGGGAATAACAGTGTGGAGGGGGGGGGGAATAACAGTGTGGGGGGGAGGGGGGAGGAATATAACAATGTGGAGGGGGGAGAAATAACAATGTGGGGGGGTTAACAGTATGGAGGGGGGAGAAGTAACAGTGTGGAGGGGGGAAATAACAGTGTGGAGGGGGGGAGAAATAACAGTATGGACTGGGGGGGATAAATAACAGTGTGGAGGGGGGAGAAATAACAGTATGGACTGAGGTTGGGATAAATAACATGTGGAGGGGGGAGAAATAACAGTATGGACTGGGGGGGATAAATAACAGTGTGGAGGGGGGGAGAAATAACAGTATGGACTGGGGGGGATAATAACAGTGTGGGGGGGAATAACCATGTGGAGTGGGGGGGGGGGGAATCACTGTGTGGGGGGGATAACAGTTGAAGGGGGATAATAGTGTGGAGGGGGGTATGCTAATGTTGTTGTGGTAAGGGACGTTCACGCCACACCCAGATCAACAATTGGCTGGTTTGGTTACTATCCTGTACTGTATAATTAACAAGAATGGGACAGGAAAGGGAGGATGTAAAAGGAGAAAAACAACACACACACACACACACACACACAAACACACACATACACAAACACAAACACACACACACACACCAAATGTGCGCACATACTCACATACAGACTCATACATACACACTGTCCCTCTCTCCCCTTACCTTTCCTTGGCCTCTATTTCTTACATCTCTCAGAGAAAATGACAATTTTCGTGGTATTGCTTTGTGCACTGACTTTACTGAACTCTGGAGAAAACGAACATTGTCACTGGGTGAGTACATCTGACAATGTGCTCTCCCGTCCATTAGACATTTTGTCTGCGGGAACTCGTTCTTTTTCACTCGGTCCCATCGTCCAAGTGCCGATGCATTTGTGGCATGATGTGAACAGTATGAATTTGTGTCACTACCAAAGTCTAATGGTTTTAACTTCTTTGGGGTAGGGGGAAGTATTTTCACGTCTGGATGAAAAGCGTGCCCAGAGTAAACTGCCTGCTACTCAGGCCCAGATTCTAGGATATGCATATTATTAGTAGATTTGGATAGAAAGCACTATGAAGTTTCTAAAACTGTTGGAATGATGTCTGTGAGTATAACAGAACTCATATGGCAGGCAAAAACCTGAGAAGAAATCCAACCAGGAAGTGGGAAATCTGAGGTTTTTAGTTTTTCAACTCTTTGTTTGTCCAAGATACAGTGGAAATTGGTCATGTTCACTTCCTAAGGCTTCAATAGATGTCAACAGTTTTTAGAACCTTGTTTGATGCTTTACTGGAAGTGGGGGCGAATGAGAGGGGATTGAGTAGTGTCTGCCTTGAGCTGACCATGCGCTGACCATGCGTGTTATGTGAGGTTAGCTTGAGTTCATGCATTTCTGAAGACAAAGGAATCTCCGGTTGAACATTATTGAAGATTTATGTTAAAAACATCCTAAAGATTGATTCTATACTTCGTTTGACATGTTTCTACGGACTGTAATATAACTTTTGGGATTTTTCGTCCGTACTTTCTGCTGGACTTGCACGCGCATCGTGAGTTTAGATTGTGTACTGAACGCGCGAACAACAAGGAGGAATTTGGACATAAAGAGAGACCAGAAGTCCCCACAAGTATAGTAAACAAACAAAACATTTTGTTAGTCCCCACAAGGTCAAATGCTATTTCTAGGAGGTTTAGGGTTAAGGTTAGAATTTGTGTTAGGGTTAGAATCAGGTTTAGGATTATGAGCTTGGGTTATTTTTATGGTCAAGGTTAGGTTTTAGGATTAAGGTTAGGGTTAGGGTACGGGTTAGGAGTTAGGGAAAATAGGATTTTGAATGGAGCTGAATTGTGTGTCCCCACAAGGTTAGTTGTACAAGACTGCGTGTGTGTGCTTGCTCTAAGTTTGTGTGTGCTCTGTGTGTGACCACTGAGTCTATTCCCTATGCGTGTCTGTCTGGCCTGTGTGTATGCATACAGCTTTGCAGGGTCACTAATTCTCCAAACATCCCATTCCAGAATCACATGGTGCCCAGCACTGCTGTCACTCTGCTAACCCCTGACTTCTCGTCATGTCTCTTAGACCTGTTGCTGCTCCCACTGACCTTCCCTTCCCCTGCCTGTCCCTGAGAAGCAGCCCATTCCAGATCCAGAAATTAGGTAATGTGTTGACATGGAGACAATAACCATGGAAGCTAAAAATACTGTCAGCTGCTGTTGTCATGGAACACCCCCATCATTAACCACTGGTTTGCCCCCTGGCTGGTTGAACCTGGTGGTGAGGCAGGTAAAGGAAGGTTGAGGAGGATGGGTAACCTGATATGTAAGTTAATGGCATGCGGTTAGGGCAGGTTACAGTGCTAATGTGCAGTGTTTACGCTACACCTTTGATGTGCAGACAGACACGTCTACAGAGCGATGACAGTGACACCCCAAACATTAACAAAAGGCAGATTGATTTAAAATGTACGGCCGGCTTTGAAGTTTCAAAATGGGCATTACCAGAATTGAGCATGTTGAGTTTCTCTCCATCTCTCCATCTGTCTTGTTGCTCTTTCTCACTAAACTGACATACTCTCACCCTCTCCATCTATTCTCTCTGTCTCTCCCGCTATTCTCTCTGTCTATTCATCTATTCTCTCTGTCTCTCCATCTATTATCTCTGTCTCCCCATCTATTCTCTCTGTCTCTCCCTCTATTTTCTCTGTCACAACATTCTTTCTCTTCCTTTATCCCTCCCTCCTTAGGGCAGGCTGATCTGAGGATGGTGAACCAATGGCAGTAATATTGACTTCCTAACAGGGGTCATGACTTAACCAGGAAATGCTTGTTTAAAGACCAATCTTCCTCTCTACCCACAACCAACTGCTTCACCTTTGACATCTCAGGCCTTTTATCACAGCAGTACTACATCTCTCTCTCTCTCTCTCTCTCTCTCTCTCTCTCTCTCTCTCTCTCTCTCTCTCTCTCTCTCTCTCTCTCTCTCTCCTCTATCTCTCTCTCTCTCTCTCCTCAATTTCAATTCAATTCAATTCAATTCAAATTCAATTCAATTCAATTCAATTCAATTCAAGGGGCTTTATTGGCATGGGAAACATGTGTTAACATTGCCAAAGCAAGTGAGGTAGATAATATACAAAAGTGAAATAAACAATAAAAATGAACAGTAAACATTACACTCACAGAAGTTCCAAAAGAATAGACATTACGAATGTCATATTATGTATATATACAGTGTTGTAACGATGTACAAATGGTACAAAAGGGATATTAAATAAGCATAAATATGGGTTGTATTTACAATGGTGTTTGTCTCTCAATTCAATTCAATTCAATTCAATTCAAAGGGCTTTATTGGCATGGGAAACATGTGTTAACATTGCCAAAGCAAGTGAGGTAATAATAATATACAAAAGTGAAATAAACAATAAAAATTAACAGTAAACATTACACATACAGAAGTTTCAAAACAATAAAGACATTACAAATGTCATATTTATATATACAGTGTTGTAACAATGTACAAATGGTTAAAGTACACAAGGAAAATAAATAACCATAAATATGGGTTGGATTTACAATGGTGTTTGTTCTTCACTGGTTGCCCTTTTCTTGTGGCAACAGGTCACAAATCTTGCTGCTGTGATTGCACACTGTGGAATTTCACCCAGTAGATATGGGAGTTTATCAAAATTGGATTTGTTTTCGAATTCTTTGTGGATCTGTGTAATCGAGGGAATATGTCTCTCTAATATGGTCATACATTGGGCAGGAGGTTAGGAAGTGCAGCTCAGTTTCCACCTCATTTTGTGGGCAGTGAGCACATAGCCTGTCTTCTCTGAGAGCCATGTCTGCCTACGGCGGCCTTTCTCAATAGCAAGGTATGCTCACTGAGTCTGTACATAGTCAAAGCTTTCCTTAAGTGGGTCAGTCACAGTGGTCAGGTATTCTGTCGCTGTGTACTCTCTGTTTAGGGCCAAATAGCATTCTAGTTTGCTCTGTTTTTTTGTTAATTCTTTTCCAATGTGTCAAGTAATTATTTTTTTGTTTTCTCATGATTTGGTTTGGGTCGAATTGTGCTGTTGTCCTGGGGCTCTGTGGGGTGTGTTTGTGTTTGTGAACAGAGCCCTAGGACCAGCTTGCTTAGGGGACTCTTCTCCAGGTTCATCTCTCTGTAGGTGATGGCTTTGTTATGGAAGGTCTCTCTCTCTCTCTCTCTCTCTCTCTCTCTCTCTCTCTCTCTCTCTCTCTCTCTCTCTTCTCTCCCTCTCTCTCTCTCTCTCTCTCTCTCTCTCTCTCTCTCTCTCTCTTCTCTCTCTCTCTCTCTCTCTCTCTTCTCTTCTCTTCTCTCTCTCTCTCTCTCTCTCTCTCTCTCTCTCTCTCCCTGTCTTCCTCTCTCCCATTCCTCCCTGGCGAGAGGCATCAAGGGATATTTATCCTGCAGTATTTGACAGTGTTGTGGATCAAGCAGGATTCAAGTTTATAATCGGGGCGATGTGCCCTCTACAACAGAGAAACTTCACCGATCCTTCGGCTACATCTCACACACACAAACACACACAAACACGTCATATACATACCGCTATCCCCACTCTCTGAGTTCTGCCTCTGACAGTCTTGCCAGTGTGTGTGTGTGTGTGTGCGCGCAATTGTGTGTGTGTGTGTGTCCATATGTCAGTGTGTTTACAGAGGTGGAAAAGGATGGTATGCCCGTGGCACGGAGACTGTGATTAGACTCAAGATGGTGCCAACAGCGATGGTTGCCTCACATTGCGTTCTTAGGAAACTATGCAGTATGTTGTTATTTATGTATTATTTCTTACATTGTTACCCCAGGAAATCTTAAGTCTTATTACACACAGCCGGGAAGAACTATTGGATATAAGAGCAACGTCAACTTACCAACATTACGACCAGGAATACGACTTTCCCGAAGCGGCTCCTCTGTTCGGACCATCACCCAGGACAATGGATCTGATCCCTGTAGGCGACCCAAAACAACGATGCCGCAGAAGGGGCAGACGGAGCGGTCATCTGGTCAGGCTCCGTAGACGGGCACATCGCTCACCGCTCTTGAGTAACTACTCGCCAATGTCCAGTCTCTTGACAACAAGGTAGACGAAATTTGAGCACGGGTTGCCTTCCAGAGAGACATCAGACATTGTAAAATTCTCTGTTTCACGGAAACATGGCTCACTCAGGATATGTTATCAGAGTCGGTACAGCCACCAGGTTTCTTCACGCATCGCGCCGACAGAAACAAACATCTCTCTGGTAAGAAGAAGGGCGGGGGTGTATGCCTTATGATTAACGACTCATGGTGTAATCATAACAACATACAGGAACTCAAGTCCTTTTGTTCACCTGCCCTAGAATTCCTTACAATCAAATGCCGACCGCATTATCTCCAAGAGAATTCTCTTTGATTATAATCACAGACGTGTATATCTCCCCCAAGCAGACACCTTGACGGTCCTGAAAGAACTTCGCTGGACTATGTAAACTGGAAACCATATATCTTGAGGCAGCATTTATTGTAGCTGGGGAACAAGGCTCCCTAAAGTTTAGGGAGCTGGTAGCATTCTCGGGCTGGCAGCATTCTGGATCCCTGCTACTCTAACTTCCGTGACGCATACAAAGCCCTCCCCCGCCCTCCTTTCGTGCAAATCTGACCACGACTCCATTTTGTTGCTCCCAGCCTATAGACAGAAACTAAAACAGGAAACGCCCCTGCTCAGGTCTGTTCCAACGCTGGTCCAACCAATCGGACTCCACGCTTCAAGATTGCTTCGATCACGTAGACTGGAATATGTTCCAGATAGCCTCAGACAACAACATTGATGTATACGCTGACTCGGTGAGCGAGTTTATTAGCAAGTGCATCAGTGATGTTGTACCCATTGTGACTATTAAAACCGTCCCCAACCAGAAACCGTGGATTGATGGCAGAATTTGCGCAACACTGAAAGTGCGAACCACTGCTTTTAATCAGGGCAAGGTGACTGGAAACATGACCGAATACAAACAGTGTAGCTATTCCCTCCGCAAGGCAATCAAACAAGCTAAGCGTCAGTACAGAGACGAAGTAGAGTCGCAATTCAACGGCTCAGACACGAGAGGTATGTGGCAGGGTCCACAGTCAATCACGGATTACAAAAAGAAAACCAGCCCCGTCGTTGACCACAATGTCTTGCTCCCAGACAAACTAAACTTCTTTGCTCGCTTTGAGGACAACACAGTGCCACTAACATGGCCCGCTATCAAAACCTGTGGGCTCTCCTTCACAGCGGCCAACGTGAGTAAAACATTTAAACGTGTTAACCCTCGCAAGGCTGCTGGCCCAGACGGCATCCCCAGCCGCGTCCTCAGAGCATGCACAGACCAGCTGGCTGGTATGTTTATGGACATATTCAACCAATCCCTATCCCAGTCTGCTGTTCCCACATGCTTCAAGAGGGCCACCATTGTTCCAGTTCCCAAGAAAGCTACAGTAACTGAGCTAAAAGACTATCGCCCCGTAGCACTCACTTCTGTCATCATGAAGTGCTTTGAGAGAATAGTCAAGGATCATATCACCTCCACCCTACCTGATACCCTAGACCCACTCCAATTTGCTTACCGACCCAATAGGTCCACAGACGACGCAATCGCAATCACACTGCACACTGCCCTAACCCATCTGGACAAGAGGAATACCTATATAAGAATGCTGTTCATCGACTACAGCTCAGCATTTAACACCATAGTACCCTCCACACTTGTCATTCAGTTCGAAACCTTGGGTCTCAACCCTGCCCTGTACGGTTGGGTCCTGGACTTTCTGACGGGCCGCCCCCTGGTGGTGGGGGTAGGAAACAACATCTCCACCCTGCTGATCCTCAACACTGGGGCAGCACAAGGGTGTGTTCTCAGCCCTCTCCTGTACTCCCTGTTCACCCATGACTGCGTGGCCATGCACGCCTCCAACTCAATCATCAAGTTTGCAGACGACACTACAGTGGTAGCTTTGATTACCAACAATGACGAGATGGCCTACAGGGAGGAGGTGAGGGACCTTGGAGTGCGGTGTCAGGAAAATAACCTCACACTCACACTTCAAGAAACAGCAGAGGAAGCACCCTCCTATCCACATCGACGGGACAGTAGTGGAGAAGGTGGAAAGTTTTAAGTTCCTCGGCATACACATCACAGACAAACTGAAATGGTCCACCCACACAGACAGTGTGGTGAAGAAGGCGCAACAGCGCCTCTTCAACCTCGGGAGGCTGAAGAAATTTGGCTTGTCACTAAAAACACTCACAAACTTTTACAGATGCACAATCCAGAGCATCCTGTCGTGTTGTATCACCGCCTGGTACAGCAACTGCTCCGCCCACAACCGCAAGGCTCTCCAGAGGGTAGTGCGGCCTGCACAATGCATCACCGGGGGCAAACTACCTGCCCTCCAGGACACCTACAACACCCAATGTCACAGGAAGGCCAAAAAGATCATCAAGGACAACAACCACCCGAGCAACTGCCTGTTCACACCGCTACCATCCAGAAGGTGAGGTCAGTACAGGTGCATCAAAGCAGGGACCGAGAGACTGAAAAACAGCTTCTATCTCAAAGCCATCAGACTGTTAAACAGCCATCACTAACATTGAGTGGCTGCTGCCAACATACTGACTAAAATCTCTAGCCACTTTAATAATAAAAAATTGGATGTAATAAATGTATCACTAGTCACTTTAAACAATATAATGTTTACATACCCTACATTACTCATCTCATATGTATATACTGTACTCTATACCATCTACTGCATTTTGCCTATACCGCACGGCCATCGCTCATCCATATATTTTTATGTATATATTCCTATTCATCCCTTTACACTTGTGTGTGTAAGGTAGTTGTTGTGAATTGTTTGATTACTTTTTAGATATTACTGCACGGTCTGAACTAGAAGCACAAGCATTTCACTGCACTCACATTAATATCTGCTAACCATGTGTATGTGACCAATAAAATTTGATTTAATTTGATTTGATTAGAAGAGGCCTTTTCTTATTAAAATGTGCATTGAGTCGAAACTCTGGCCCATCAGTAGATCAAGGCTTTTTTTCCTGGGCGCTCTTTTTGTCAGAACCCGTAAGTGATTACCACAGCGAGGCCTTTCATTCCCAGAGGAGTTCTGCTCTCAGAAACAAGACGAAGAGGGAAGAAAATACCACCTCCTCCGCCTGGCAGGATAGAGGGAGTTTAAGATTGGAGGGAGAGAGATAGATGTTATGAGAGAGGGAGGGAGAGAGAGATGTTATGAGAGAGGGAGGGAGAGAGAGATGTTATGAGAGAGGGAGGGAATGAGAGAGAGATGGAATGAGAAAGAGATGGAATGAGAGAGATGTTATGAGAGAGGGAGGGAGAGACAGAGATATTATGAGAGAGGGGGGTAGAGAGAGAGATGTTATGAGAGAGGGAGGGAGAGAGAGAGAGATGTTATGAGAGAGGGAGGGAGAGAGAGATGTTATGAGAGAGGGAGGGAATGAGAGAGAGATGGAATGAGAAAGAGATGGAATGAGAGAGGGAGGGAGGGAGAGAGAGATTAAATGAGAGATGGAGGGAATGAGAGAGTGAGGGAATAGTAGAGGGAGGGAATGAGAGAGGGAGGGAATGAGAGAGATGAAATGAGTGAGGGAGGGAATGAGAGAGGTGAAATGAGAGAGGGGTGGAATGAGAGAGAGATGTAACACTTGTCAAGATGTTTGCAATCAGCCTCCATTGTGAGAAACCGGGGGAGATTTGGCAGACAAAGCATCTATGTGTGGTTATGTTGGTGTTGTATTCAGCTGTGCTGCTCACACTACAGGATTTAAAAGTTAAAAGAGAAGCCACGGTTGAGTGGGTGATCTGACCTCAATAGATATCGCAAACGTACACACAGAAGCACGTACACATTTCACAGATCACTATGATCACTAACACACATGCACACACACACCTCAACATCATATATGAGGGATTTTGGGGAGATGATGAAGTGGAGGACTGCCAAACTGGAACTAAATCTTTCCCACTTAACTCCCTCTCTTTGTCTCATTCTCCTTCTCACTGCACCCTTCTTTCCCCTCTCCTTCTCATTCCCCCTCTCTCCTTCTTGCAAAAGTACTCTTCTCCCTCAGTCAAATCAATGAAAGTGACTATCTTTTCTTTTCAGAGCCTCACTCCCTCTCTAGATCACTGTCTTTCTCTCTCTCCTTCTTTCAAATGATCTGCCTTTGACCTCTGTTGATTGGAGCCCATGGCTCTCTCTCGCCATCCGCCCCCCCCCCCCCCCCTCTCTCTCTCTCTCTCTCCTCCTCAGAGTCTGTCCATCAACCCAGCTTTTCCAGTAGAGAATAAGAGAGAGAAAGAAAAACAGAGGAAGTAAAAGAAAGCGGGTGGTGAGAGAGCAAGAGTAAGAGTGTGTCCAAAAACGAGCAGGAGAGAGAAAGAGAAGGAGACACGGAGAGAGGGAAAGACAGAGGGGAGGGGAGCCGGGAGGGCGGCCTGGGGTATTGATTCTGGGGCTTTTCACATGCTAATTTGCTTAGTGACTGCTTTAATCATTCCCTCTTCCCATCGCAGCCTTCAAAGAGAGGATGCTTT